>NC_141234.1:10152500-10185000 GCF_054856515.1 Filicampus tigris
GCAACAATGTTCCTGTCTGACTCAGTTATTTTCTAGCCATCCCCTGCACTCTTGCTTTTATCCACCACCCTCCCAGAGCGTCTTCCTTCAATTCTCTCCAGCGCCATGCTCTTGGAAATAGTAAGCCATGTCATCTTCTCTTAATCTGTTACCCGTCTAATACGTTATCTAACCTGTTCTCTATCTCTGGCAACTCAATCTTACCAAATCCTCACCTCCTTATGTTCTCCTCACTTTTTGTGCATCTTACCTGGCCCACACCTTTCCCATGTGGCAATACAGGAGTAGGAAACATATTTTAATACATATGGCAAAGCATACCGAAGAGAAGGAGGTGTGAAAAGGGTTGTGCGAGCATGACAGACATAACCAAAAAACGTAGAGCTGCTTGAAACTACGCCGTATGAAAATTGTGGTTGTGTGACAGCTGTGAGTTTACGAGCATGGCAGATTTACTGTGAAGACCCCCTGTTGAGAACCCGTGTTGAAAAAGTATGATGTGACGTTTTCAATGACAGTGGTTAGCCACATGACTGGCCATTATCAAAACACCTTTAAAAAAATAATACGGACCTTTTCAACTTGTTGATGATTAACCCATTAAGGACGGGAGTGGGTAACCGCGTTTCTACCACCAACGGCGGGAGCGCTGTTGCGTGTTTCTCCCTTTAAAGCCGGAGAGCGTATGTCATTTCCTTTTTTTAATCCAATTCTCAGTCTCTTAGCCAATGAAATGCATCAGAATATACATGTGACGGTGTCGTGAGTTGTCGGAGCATATTTGGAATTTTTTCGAGGAGTAATGGCGGACGCCGTCGATTGCGCTATGAGTCACGGCAGCGATATAGACGACATGCTCGCAGACTTTAAAGCCGTGAAACCATCCAAACGTGATGTATGGTTAAGATATATGTTCGTAGACAATGACGATTTCAACATCTTTGTAAGAGAATACAGCATGGCAATTACCACTCAATTTTTAAAATAAAAAATAGTGCTTCATTTGCATCTTCGATTGAAACAGTAAAGGTGAATAAACTCGTGCCTGTGTGAAAGCCACATGTTTAAGGTCTGAAATTATTTTGGAATTATGTTTCTATATGCTACAGGGGCTGCGATATTAATTATTTTGTAGGTTGCGAAATGTCAGGTTTTCAAGGGTGACTCCAAAGACGACCGTACGTTTTCGGGAGATATCTCATGAGGGGCTCCAGGCTTTAATGGGTCAACTGACCATAAAATTTGGTTGAATTACACCTGAGGTTCACATCATCTTGCACTTAACCGATCTGTGCTTTTGCTACCGTTAGGCAGGGTTGGGGTACTCGAGTCACATGACTTGCCATGAGTCTTCAAAAACAGGACTTGATTGGCTAAAACTGACACTGGGCTCAGTTGATCCATTGAACATTCCATTGTGATGACTTTATGATCATTTAAGAAATGGGCTTACCTTCTCATAGTATTTGACTTCATATTCCGTCCGGCTTCTATTTGGGGATGAAGGTTGCCTCCACACCAACGTGATACTCTTTTCCTCAATCTTCTCAGCTCGCAGCTCACTGATCAGAGATGAGGCTACGCAAATGGAAAGTGCGAAGGAAATAAGAATAGAAAGTCACTTTTCGATTGGAGAACTCTAGTCGTCTTATACATACAGCCCTTTGAATAGCTTTATATTTGTCAAGGACATTAGGAACATTTTTGCTCCTGCAGTTACAAAATGACAGTGTAACAAAGGTCTTTTTTTTCCCCCTTTCAAAAATGGCTATTGATTTATTCAGCAACTCGACAGTATTTTCAGTTCAGATTTGAAAGAAAAAGCGTTTTATATTTAAGGACAGATGGGAGAGTCCGCCAATATTCTACTTTCGGGAGAAGGAAGAAAAAAGGAGCAGGACAGCAGTAATGGATTAGTCATTCAAGAGACCTTGTAACAGAGTGTGTGTGTGTGTGTTGGGGGGAAGAAGCACGTTGAGACTGACAATAGATCAATGCAGATATGGATTGACTGACAAGTTGGCATCGACATAAGACTAAAGGATGGAGACTACCAAATTCAAACAGCCATTTTTTTTCTCAGAGTCTCTCAATTAATCTAGCCACCATAACTTTTTATGACTCAACCCATGAGAGACAAAGTAAAATTAAAAAAAATGAAAATTTATGGATTTTAATAAATAACGTTTTATTAAATATGAAATGGTTTACATTTAATAAACATCAAGCCATTATTGTTTCAAAATTTTACAAAGGGCTTAAAACTTTTCCTTGGCATTAAAGTTACTTTTTGTTGTTTTTGTTTGTTGTTGTTTTTTCCTCTCTCTTTTGGACACAATTTCGTTGTCATCAGTCCTTTCTGGCGGTCTCATCAGTAACCTTAAAAGTGAACTCCCCTTCTTTGCTGCTGCTGTCCTTTTTCCTGCTCATCTTTTCACCTGACCTTTAACCAACATTTCATCTATTTTGTTGATGGCAACCGCCACACTTCAATATGTTCAACCTGTCACTCACTCAAGAGACAAATACTTCACATCCGCTAACAGAAACAATCTGAAGCTCCATTATGCTCCCCCCCATGTACGATTCAAGATAACAGTCAAGTGAGGCAATAGATTAAAGGTAAAAAAAAATCCATCCGTCTAAATTTACGTCTTCTCTAAATAAAAACATTTATTCATGGGAAATTATGTTTTTAATGCAACAGGAGGAAACATTGCAACTTGAGAACTTGATCCCACTGTAAAGCCTTTAGGACCGGAGTAATATGTTCAGATCTCTTTGTTTTGGTTAGAACCCGACCTGCTGGGTTCAAGAGTTCCAGCTATTAGTGTATATTATATGCAGTGGGTGTGTGGGGCCGGGGGTCAGTAAATTTCGATAAATGGAAAGACTGAAAGATAGACTCATACAACCCTTTCTCAAAAACGTCAAACAATCACTTAAGGAACAAAAATATTTTCATGGTGAAACAAGAGGACAAAGGCGAACAAACCACTCGAGACTCCAAAGAGAGAAAAACCACAGCTTAATACACCAACTCAAAAACGTAGAGTAAATCTGCTCGCCTCACCTTTAACGGCAGACTGTTGTTTGCACTTCTTTGCTTGCTTCATGCTGAATTATGCATAAGACTGGTGCTTGCCCCCAAATCCCAGAACACATTAGAGCGCAATCTCAGCACCAAAGAACACATTTGGATGATTTCGCTATAGATGTGCACCCACAATCACCTGCCTGCTTTATACCTCAACTGCTAAAAAGAAAGGGTCTCTCTCCAATGTGCACAGAAGACTTGCAGGGTTCAAAATGCAGAACTGCATTTTTGTAGCATTATGGATTCAATTTACAATTGAGAGCACCATCCAAAATTTGATACCTTGTGAAAAAAAAAAAATGATGCAATCATATTGTAGCAATATATTCCAACGTCAATTATGAGACTATTATTGAAATCAAATATAAGAACTGAGTATATATTTGTATTTTAGGGGCCGGATTTGACGTTGACTGTCATCTAAAAAGTGTTTTGTTTTGTTTTTTTTCCCACTGACACGCGAACACTGGCAGGCACAGAATGAGTTTCACATGCAATATAGAAGAGGTGGCGGCCTTGCTGGCAGGCAAGAAGTTTTCTTAGCGTAGCATTCCAAGTCATTTTCAAACTCTCATCATAGAGCAGCAACAACATTGAGGAGACACCGATAGGCACTTGTCAGAAAGACATGCGGCTTCACAAAATGTCCAATTTGAAAGCTTTGCAGTGCACATAGCAATCATACCGATAAGGCTTGCCGACTTCAAAGGCAAACAATGATGAGATAGCGAGGGGGAGAATAGAGGAAGAATATTAGGTGAAGTTTGGCACAATGTAGGAACCGGGACATTTTGGAGTGAATTTAAAGCGGAGCGGCTGCCTTTATATGAGAAGCCTAGTTCAGGCAGCCACAAGGTAAATGCAAATTCAGTAAATAAAACAGCTATTTGCAAGGCATTCCCTTAATTATGAATCCTAGTTAAAAGTCAGTATGCGCAACACGCATGCAATGGCACAGGAATGCAGCTGATTTCAACTTTGCCTTCCGTACTCGTGGAGTGTGACTGAAAAGCTAGTTTCCTGAAAGACTCTTATGAATTTCAATTCAAAGCTGCTTCGTGATGCACAGCCCCAGTACAGGCCTCTCATTATGCAGACACTGGGGGTTATGTGGCGGCTCGGGTTCGGGACTCTATGGCAGGTACAGCCACGAAATTGACTTTGGCACAAAATGGCAGCTGCTGATTTAGGCTCTTGCAGCCGTGCGTACAAAGGCAGTGGTTGCACAACCGGCAAGGCGGTTTTATTATCAAAGCAGACAGATGCGGAACATTCTCTGCCACCCAGTGACAACGGCACCCATGTAGTAGGACTTGCAGATTTCTGAATCAAACTGCAAGTGTAACTTTACGTGCTACGATGCACCTGCGCAATGAGCCGCTGCATGCATATTGAACAGACACAATGGAAGCGCTAGTCTAGATAGATTGAGGTAATAAAGACAGGAGTATCTGTAAGGGATATTTTATGTTCGGGGTTAACTGAAAAGCAGGAAAGCCATTCCCACCGGGCGCAGCCCCACTGGCTCCTACCTTAGTTAAACGGATGGTGCAACAATTTATGTGAGTGACAGTGGAGAAGTGGGAACATTTACTTGCTTAGATTTGGCACTCCCTGGAGCTTTTGGGGAGACCAATTGTTGCAAGCATTTTTTGGAGTCTAAAATCCAAGTTGAGTGCGCATTTGGGATGCGCCATTTGTTCATTTTGCAATTAAGTCCGACACGGATATCCCTGACTAATTCATTTTGACTTAAAGAAGAAATCAACCGAAAAACATATTTTTTTCCAAGAATATGTTCCCAGCAGGCCCACTAGTTGAAACACAGCATTCTGATTAATATTGCGTTTGGGGAATATGAGTGAAGCAGCAAAATCCACCCCTTTTTAGCCATTTCAGGGGGCGGCCATTTTGTCATTTCTGTCAACTGAAAATGACATCACAACTACCCAGGGCTCAGGTAACGACCAGTCACGGCTCAGCTTCAGAAAACAGGTCAGCCGTGATTGGTCGTTAAAAAAAAAAAGTATAGAGGAATACTGTCTTAGACTTTATTTCTTTGTGAAAATTTTGTTAAAAAGTAAAAAAAATCCCAAAGACTCACAGTTGCACAGCCATGAAAAACACCTTGGACGTATGCTAAAGATAAGTATCTTCATGCATGGGATTGTGTCCAAAGTGATGCTGTTCTCAATGATATCATTGTGAGTGTCCTGCTGCAGGGCATGCTGCTTTCAAGGCATCAACATTCAACAGCCTTCATGCTTCAATGCAAATATACACCTTTATTCTATTCTCAAAATAATACATAAAAAAAAAAAAAAAAAATCAGCAGCTGAGAAAGCAAAGAAGGAGGGTGTGGAGGCGAGGTGAGCTGATAGAAATCTTCAGTGGTTATTATTGTTCAGACCAGTATAGGAAAAAAGGGGAGGATATTAAAACACGCACACATGTACACACACGAACATCAATTTTGGATAAGTCTATCCATGAAAGGAATGCCCAGCAAAGAGGAGATAACTGGACATTTTCATCTCAACTACACATGTTGCTCTCATTTGACTCACCAAATTGTGTATGTGTGTTTTTCTGATTGGGTTTATGTGTGGAAGAGAAAGACGAGGGTGTCTATTAGTGCGACAAGGAAAAAGCGTCTCAGTGACGGCCTAATTAAAAGTGTCAGTCAGTGGGCGGCTGGCCGGGAGCAGGACGAGAACAGCGCGTAAACAAGCTAGTAAGACAAAGAGTAAATTGCAAACCGATCACGAGGATGACAAAGATCTCTTTAAATTTATAATGACAGTTTTTTCAAAAAAAAAGCTTCATTTTGAGGATAACGTAATGATAAGAGGCTAATCTGGATTGTCGTCATGGCAACTCTTGATCACATTTTTCCACGGTCAATGACCGTTTTTGGACCAGCCGAGAGACCTGGTTTGTGTAGTATTGATACTAATGTGAAGACTTTACGAGTTAAAATTGATTAACTCTGAATGTTACTTTAATGGAGTAAAGGTAACAATGAATATTTTTCCTCCTCCAAATTCCCCCCCATGCCTCGTTGGTGAGGCTGACCAAAATATTATGGGCAGCGTTCACGTATCATATTTAAACAAGATGTGTTAAGAGACTGGGAAGCAGTTAAAACAACGAAATTGATATTTGGTTTGGATGGTTAGTCTTTACTTTTCAAAAACTTTGGGTCATTTTCTTTTCTTTTTTTTTTTTTTTTTTTTACTTAGAATAGAAATGCCCTTGCCTGTCTCTTCGGCATGTACCTCCTCTCTGATCGTTAGTCTCACCGGCGCCTTGTCAGACTTGCCCTTTCCCCATGTGTCTGTCAATCACTTCCTTGCCTCCGACCTGTTTTTAATGATCACTGACAATGCATATTGTGGTACCAGTTGTCAGTGAGGCCCGCTCATGCATTTGTGTTTAGACAATTATCATACCTCATGTTAATCGAGTCTAGGTCACCCAACAATAACATTGGGCAAGAATGCAAAAATGTAAATCAATGAAAAATTAAATACAAAAAAAAACTTTCCCTAGGTATGTATTGGAACAGTAAGTCTAATTCCATTTTTTCTTCTCTCTTTAGACTGAAAACATTTGCGCCATCAAAAAATATATTTCTAAAGTTTAGAAATGCTTTTCTCTCACTGTAAATTAACTGTATCAAAAGTACATTCCCATCAATGTGTCAAGTATTATTTCCCTGGTTCACGTATTACATTGTCATCTGAGATCATCTTCATTGACTATAGATTGTTTTGAAAACGATCATTTGACTGATCAATCATACTGATTAACGAGCTGGGATGACCAAGTACATGATTACATTTTATAACATGAAGGTGATGCCAAAAATGTCAGAGCAACTTTGTGTACGTGCACATACACACTTACCTGTGTGTGTGGAAAAGTGTTAGCTATTCATTCGACAAGCTAATTAGTCTGTCAGCGACCTCCCAGGTTGGATCATGGAGAATTTAGCTACCAGTCTCTATGCAGATTGCCCACCGCTTTACACAGCAGGACTCTACAGAGGCACCTTGCAAGGTATTATACACAAAACATAAGACCTGAGAAGAATCCTGAAGTTTTAAGCTTAGTAGTTTGCCGTTATTTTGTCCGTGTTTTTACCGTTTACCTGTCGAGGGGGATTCAGATTGCATCGAAATCTGCCCTTCAACACTGAATTATACATACAGAATTGTGTGGTCACCTTCCCCTGAGCTTTGCTTGAGTATCACAGTGGCCATTACACTTTCCATGCAAAAAAACAAAAAGAAAAGAAAAAACAAACAAACCTTGAAATCTATATCCAGATCACACATGGCTAAGGATTCAGTGCCTCTTCATAGACTCCAATTATAGGCCAAGAGGTAGGCAATTAAAATTCCCATCACAGAGTGACAAAGCGTCTTAAGTGGCTGTGCTAGAGTCCTGAAAAGTAGCTTGATGACTCTATTCATTTAGTGCCTGCTGAAGCCTCACCTTCCCATCACTTCTAATTAAGGAGGCAAAAAAGGATTCAAATGCCTCCATGCAGAGTGCTGAAGGCGGGAATGAGCGGAGAAAAGGTAGAGAGGTGTGAAAGTGGATGGAAAAAAAGCTATTGGGAACTTGATAAAGTAAAGCAAAGTTTTGTTTATTGACAGCAGAGTAGCTGTCATTCAGACAAAGAAGCAAATATTCTAATGTGGAAAAAATCCAATAGAAGTGATCCCAGCCAGATTATTACTCATAAATATTCATATAGTCATGCACTCACACATCAAACCGTAGTTGGAAAAAAAACACAAAAAAAACGTAGTGTTGAGTCAGAGTCACAATCAGCTCCATTTCCTATTTTAGGTAAGATTAGATTCAGACTGGCAGAACTGTTAATGAGTGGTTATCACGTCGCAGTTCTAAAGCTGGCAATTGGAACCTAGGCTTTGGTCTTACGAAGGTTGTATTTTCCTCCTCCAAATTCCCCCCATGCCTCAAACAAATAAATTCTTAGGTTAATTGAAAACTCTAAATTGTCCATTACGTGCCTTTGCCATTGTCTGGTAACCAGTCCAGGGCCCCGTCTCGTACCAAAGTCAGTTGGCCAACTCTTTCCGAAATGACTGCATTGATAGACAATTAGTAGTAGTGCGGAGTAACATACTGTATGGCCGCAAAAGTCCAAATGATGCCTTTCCAAAAGTTAATTATGTTCAGGCGGCACGGTGGTCGACTGGTTAGCACGTCCACCTCACAGTTCAGAGGTCGTGGGTTCGATCCCGGCTCCGGCCACCCTGTGTGGAATTTGCATGTTCTCCCCGTGCCTGCGTGGGTTTTCTCCGGATACTCCGTTTTCCTCCCACATTCCAAAAACATGCATGGTAAGTTGATTGGACTCTCTAAATTGCCCCGAGGTGTGATTGTGAGTGCGGATGTTTGTTTGTCTCTGTGTGCCCTGCGATTGGCTGGCAACCAATTCAGGGTGTCCCCCGCCTACTGCCCTAAGACAGCTGGGATAGGCTCCAGCACGCCCGCGACCCTTGTGAGGATAAGCGGTATGGATAATGAATGAATGAATGAATTACGTTCAGTCTTAATAGACACTGTTACGAGAGGCAGTATCTTAACCTACAATATAGCAGATTTTACAGGTTTGACTCCAGATCGTGGCTTCTACATATTGACTCTTTCAGTGACTTCCCTGTCGTCTTTACTGTCCTCAAACACCGCCGTGACACATAGTTCAGACAAAGGTTGCGATCGTCTGCACGGGCATCTATGGGTGTCTGCACTAACTCCTTATTCCTGAGCCCCTTTTCCTCCGCACCTCGAAGGCATTCTGCTCACATTGCTACACAACTCACCTCTCCTCATCCCTTCAACTTCTATATTCAAGCGCCCCCTCTTCCCCTCCGCCTTTATTCGTCCGTCTCTCAGGCCCGTGTAACTCCGCGGGGACCAGCCATCTAAGCAGAGCCAGTAATCCTCTCAGGATATTGAAATGCCAATCCTTCCTCCTCCCTGACCCACCCCATCACTACAGCCATCCTGCATCCCTCTCTACTTCTCTGCCTCAGCTAAAGGGCTTTGGAAGTACCACCAGGGGCCGAGACATTCAACCCGCGTGTTTTCGATCACTCGCGCGCGCACAAAAGCTGTACGAGCCGGGGGGAGATACCATAGCGTCCTATCGTTCTTTGCACGTACAGAGATCGCGCACGAGCCAATGCACGGAGTTCATGGCATGCAAGATCGGTGCAGCAAACACATGAGAAATGCTGTCACGCACAAATGGCCTGGCGCGTGCGCTGCAGACGCACGTACACGGCAGCACACAAAATCCACGACTAGATAAGGAGCCGTGGGTAATTCTGATCCCCCATTTATTCACCACATGCCCCATCTACTCACGCAAACCCCTGCTACGTTTCTATCCCCAACCTCCAATTTATCCATCCATCCAAAGATGCCAAACTCACCCCATGCCCCCAATGGCCAGAGGGTGAGTGAAAAAAAATCCCATCTGTTTGGGAGCAATCCACTGCTCCTTAACAAATCTGCAAAAATCCCTTTTTATACCATTGCTGTCGGGCAGAATCATCGCATCTTTAAAAACCATTCAGGAGAAGGAAAAAAAAAAAAAAAACATCTTGCTTGAGTTATCAAACATTGCATTGTTAAAGTTGGGATTCAGTGAGCGGCCTTCAATTCTTTGGTCTATGTAACATGTGCCTAGCAACCAGATATCAACTATACACTGCAGGCTAATAAGCTTATCGTGCCCAGACAAACAGACAAGGCACATGTGGCGAAGATAGCGAGGGAGATGCAAAAGATTGAGGGTAGAAAATAATGGATGGTAATGGCATGAGTCATGTTGAATGTACTTACACAACAAAAGCGACAAAGTGGGGACGTTTTTCCACACAAGAAATGGGATTGAATGTGGGATCTAACATGATCAGTAATATAATGGGGACATATACATGGAGCAGGGATGAGTTTCTTTCCTAATGATTCACCTCACTTGAATGCATCAGATTTCCAAGCATTGCTTCGGGCTTCAGCCAGCGCTACTGTTTGCATACAATGAATGGATGGAGTATGCCATCTGTTTGTTTTTAATAGAGATAGACGGATATGTTTTTTTCGGGAACCGATAGCGATTATTAGCAGACAAGGAGGCGGATAACCGATATTTGGAGTCAATATTCATTTTCAGTAAAAAGGAAAATATTGGTGTCACAATCTGAAAAAAATACATTTTTCTCAACTTCGTTGAAACGTCTTTGAGCGTTTACTAGTCAATTTTTAGGATTTGCATAGTTTTGATGTTTTTTGTCAATATTATAAATGTTTGACAATAAACATCTTTGTTGTAAAATTGTAACAAAAAGGGAGCTGAACCAGGGTCATCAGTATGTCTTCAAAAGTTAAATGAAAATTTAAACAACAGCTCAAAGTTTTCTGCAGTAAATAAAGTTCGCCAAAATTTCTAAACATTTCTGTCATTTTTGGGATTTCATACTAAAACAAAAAGTGCAGAATGTTCCCAGTGTCATCAGAATCTATTTCAAAGTCATTTAAAATTTAAATAAATAGTTGCTTAAAGTTAATACAGTTTTTAATAGATTTATCGCCCATCAGATTGCCCACTTTTAAAAAAGGCCAATACCGATATTTGTGGGGCCGATTATCGGCCTATCCCTAGTTTTTAAGTATTTTTTTAATCCATGTAAGCATTACACGACTCTCTGAATAAATAGTAGATCATGAAACATGCATTCTAATGAAATGTTGTATTTTAGAGACTCTCAGCACTAAAGACAGACAACTACTTACATAAACTTTCCTTGCATAGTGTTCAGTGCATTACTGAAGTAAAAAGTCAGAACATTCCGTATGAAATTGGAGGCGGGTGCGAAGGGGGACATTAACAAGCTGGATCAAGACAAAAAGCCTTTAATTAATGATGTTCGGTTTGCAGTCGAAGTGAAGTGCGCAGGAAGGAGCCCATTGAATTATGAGTATTATATTATGAAAATCTCCACAGTCTACAGTTGCTATAGCTTAATGGTTGTGAAGAGACAGCTTAAAAAACAGCAGAGTCAGAAATGAAAGTGGACTGGGGCGTTTCAAGGATGTGGAGGAGGATGAAAGCTATACATTTGAGACATTTCCCCTTGAAATGGTGATATATTTTTCAAAGCGGCAACGTACGAGACAAATATATATAAAGGCTTGATCGCCTGGTATTTACTGTACACGGGTTCTTTTTTCTGACTGTACAACTATCTCAGGGATAACTTCATGATTAGAGGGGCTAATTTCCTCTGATCACATTTCACATCACATTGATGAGTCTGCTGAATGTAACATGACATTTGCCACTTGATATATGAACTAAATGTGGGCAGGCTTAGTCGAGAGAACATCTTACTGGCTGCTTTCATCTTATCATCCAATTTGAACAACATGCCACAGTTCTGTATGAAGACCATTTTCTTGGGGCACATTCAAATTAAAGCACTAAGCAAACAAAAACAACTCATTTCTCATTGTTTTTCTATCATCTGCTCCCTTGCAGTGCATCTCTTAGTGTCACGACTCTCACATTTCTAATTAGATTGCCAATCTTCTGAGGATTTCCATTTGCATACAAATCAGCATTTTCAAGTAACATTACCTGAGTCGAACTATAATCTGACATAGCGAGGTAGTTTCAATAACCATGACTCACCAGGCAAGCTTGTTGACACATTGACCTGTGTGTAGAATCTCTTGTTGGGTAGAAGCTCAGACACGCCATTCAAAGCCTCCACAGTGAAGGTGTAGTTAACGTTGGGAAGGAGATTGACCACAGTCACCGTTCTCTCCGTCAGACCGACCTGCTGAGGCACAAAACCAATGCTTGCCCCGCAGGGCTCGCACTGCCTGCCGGCGCAGCGCCGGCAACCCACGCTGTAGGTCAGATCGACCCGACCACCCGTGTCGGATGGCGCGGCCCATTCCAAGATCAGAGTGGACTGCTTCACTGTGTACCGCAAGTCTCGAGGAGGTGAGGGTGGCCCTAAAAGACAAGGAAATGCATTTTAGTTTACTTCATACTATTGGAGGAACTGAAAACAAAAGAAAATGTTCAAGTCTGAACATTTTTGTCCAAACTTTTGCATCAGAAGCTGATCGATTGCTACTACTGCGACTCACACTAATACTACTTGTATGACGATGACACTAAAAAATTACGGGTTTCAAGGAATGCTTTTAGACAGCAAAATGTCTTTCAACAGTTTTTACTGCCTCTTCCTTGTATTTAAATGTGATACAGATATCAATCCACACCACAGATTTGAATGAATCTGGTGCTCAGGCTTTAGTGGACATTTTGTTTTACCACCGGCTCAAGTTCTTCAGTTCCATCCATCACCATGCAAAATGACTGCATTCTTGAAAAGATAACTCAAGACTAAAATGCCATATCATGAAAGCAATTTCCTCCACATCTATACTTGAGTTCAGTATGGCCTGACAGACTAATTTCATGCTTTGGCCAAAACGTCAATACTACACAATCTGTCTGATTTTACGAACACCTTTAATCAAATTACATCAGCATTACGTCTTCTTGTTGTTTCCGTTGAGCAATTTGCATTTGATTTGGCCACTTGATTAGGGATAGTGAGGAGGACCGCAGGCCATCTTGTTGTCTCTATGGTTTTGCACTCAAAACATCCCAATAGCCATATCCTATATTTAAGAGGGTTTTGCCCTTTCTTTGTGTCAATAAATCAATCACTCCGATAATTTAGGGAAAGACACTATGCCATATTTTGATTTATTGAACGCATTCCAAGTGAAAAGCCCAAGTGCAACCTACCGCAAACTATCCCCCCCCCAAAAAAAGAAAAAAAAGCCTGCATTCTAGGGCCTATTGTACCATGCGGTGAATACGGAACAGAACGGAACAGAACGGAACTAAAACTGAGTACCGTCCCATCTCTAATAAAGGTTTGCGCAACAATTGCAACTAATAGGATGGGGTTGATTCTGCCAGACAAAAGCTTTTCATGAAATTTTAATAAGCTTTAATAAAACCCCTGGATAATGATGTGCCACTGCCTCGAAATTAATATATCGCATTCCCAATGTCTTCTCTCAGATCAATGCAATTTTGGGTTACATTTTTATCCTTGGTGGGATCCGCCTCCAGAGTATACAAAGTCATTAAGCAGGGCTTGTGCATGTCATTTTAAACCCCGTAGTGCTTACAAATACAATAGAGTGCAGGTCAGCTGACTGATTTTAATCCTCGTAGTATCTTAACTGACCTGTGCATGTCCTTTCTCGCGATCCTTGCAGACAGAGGGCTCAAGAGAGCTGATGTCCATTAAAGCCCATGCATTTTCTATGTCAGTGTGTGTAAATCCTGCATGATGAATAAGTAAAGGTGTGCTGCCATGTGCGTGGGCAAGCACGTCACAAACCACAGCTGTCCCCCCAACTCCACTGGACCCACACGGAGAACAAAATTACATAAGATCAGAGGCGCATTGCACATGCATTTGATGAAGACGCCAGCTGGGACTTTATTCATGTTGGCTGCGCGCACTCTTACTGGAGAACTTTCCTCGTTTCTGCTCTCCACTTCAAATCCGGGCGCGTCGTATTAAAAAAACATAACCCGCTTCCTGTCCTGCTCCCTTGACTCATATCTCTCCTATCTATTGCCCTGTACACTCTCCATCTGAGACAAACTTTCTTTTAATGTGGATTTACATAAATCCTATCAGCCCAAAATTGCCTGCTGCAAATTTAAAGCAAATTCAAAAGTAATGCCTCAACCTATGTTAGTGACTTTTTGCGCCTATCCTTGAAATATGCAGATGATCTGCGTTGATGGATTGCTCCAAGATACTAGTCAAAACAGGTCTGTTTCATGTTTGTCATTTTTGCTGGAAGTTGTCGACATCAAATCATTTGCAGAGGAATACATTGGCAAATATTATGCATCACTTTAAAGGATTTGTTTCCTCCCCCTAGCAGTTACAATGCTCCCATCGTTGTACAGTCAGCAGCAGTTCCACATGCAAAGAAATGCACCTTGGATGACATTGGAAGAGAGCGTGCAAAAGGCAGGCTGACAGCAGAAGTTTCCACCACCCTATTGCCCCGTGAATTAAATATTCACTTAATCTCAAAGGCAGTTGCAATTAACTGCCTATAGGTTGCAGCAGTGAGAAAGAGCCGACAACAATACTCAGTCGCAGTGCCTCCCTCTCGCACCTATTGTGCATGCAACAAAACTAAGAGTTAATGAATAATAAAATACAGGAGGACACCTGATTCCTAACATCGTAATACTCACTTAAACTACTCCAATATCGCGACATCACAAATGCATTATGTCACGATATTAGTTTGTTGACAACTCATCACGTGTCCATACTATACTGGATAAACAGAGAGATGTTTGCATTTTCCAGCTGTAAAAACACTCACTATTTGTAATTTGTGTCGGCTAAATAAACAAATATTAAGGATTGCCGCACACTTGTTGTCAACAGAGTGTTACCTAACTTCAATAACACTATGAAACTCCCAATTAAGTGGCAAAACCAGGGATCATTTTTCTGTTAGCAGGGTAGTCGGCATTTGCTGAATGTAACCATTAAAATAATTTGTATTCTAACTTAGTTACATTTTAACTCATTCACTGCCATTGACGTATGTATTCATCTTTTCACAGTGCAGTCACTCAGTCGCAGGAATTTATGTATATATTTTTCCATTTTTTTCAAACAGGGTAAAAGAGGGTCTGAAAATGTCTGGCAGTGAATGAGTTAATGTGGGTAATCAGTAAAGTAACTAAGTTACTTTTTCAAGGTAACTGTGGCAACACTGGAAAGGTGAACATTCGTGCGGTAGTACTTAAGAATAACAATTGTGTAAATGATGCAATGGGCAGCCACATCTTGATTCAAGTAATGCTGGATTGGCATACATGGCTTCATGTAACAGTTCCTGCCAATATTCGGCAACTTTGCCCAACCATTGAAGAGGCGTGGACCAGCATTCCACTGGCCACAAAGAATAGCCTCATCGACTCTATGCAAATATCAGGCAAATGGATACTGACTGGTTATCTTTTTTTTTTGCCTTCTTTATTTCGAACATGTAAAAAAAGAATATATAATTACATTAAAAAAAAACAACAACAAAAAAACCAAACAACAAACCCCCCGGCCCAAAAAAAAAAAAAAAACCTCAAATCTGACACAACAGTGAAGCGCTCACTAACACAAATTTAGGCACATTTGTAAATAGTATTTGGCAGAAAATGATTTTAAGTACTATAACCAGAAAAAGAAAAGAAAAAACATACAGGTAGCACTTCCTTAGTAAATTTGCAAAGTTTGCCAACACAAGGAAAATATTCCATGTACTGCAATCTGTTTCATTTAATGCTACTGAATTCCCATTCCCAACAAAGAATTATTCTCATATCTATACTGTTTATTCATCACTCAAGTTATTATTTATTTAATTCCAGATTCATAACAACACTGCCCCTTCTCTTTTTCTTTCTCCAACCATGCAGAAGATTAGCCAAATCTGGGGATGATCATAATTACTGAATCAATTGTCTAATTAATGTGGTCATTAGGCTGCTATAAACGTTATCGCACGGGGATCGGAGAGCTCAGCAATCGATATTGTAATTAAACTACACCATAAAAGCCAGTATGACCACACACTCGTGAATCTCCGTGTCCACACTAGTGAATGTGAATGTACGCGTACGTAACATGTACGCATCGACCTAGTGACCCCATGGTTTTAGTGCCCTGAGTACTCCCAGGATATACAGCCCATTATTTTGCCATCTAATTACTAAGCTGTTCTCTATGCAGGAATCAATACGGCTCCCCTGTATGGTCTCTGTCCTATTGGCCCTGTAATGCATCTTTATTGGAGAGTTGTGGTATTTGGCATGCAAGAAGAGATGTGTGGGGGGTTGGGGGGAGGGGAGGGGGAGGCAAAGGATGAGGGATGAAATGATAATGTGCAGACAGTGGGGATGAGATTGTAGCGTGCCGCGTGCGCTTGTTGCTCGAGGACAGGGGGAAGAAATTTCAGTTTGACAGAAGGATGAAGAATAGCGTTGCAATATGTGCCTGTATGAAATGGATGAGCGGACGGAGAAAAGAGGAAATGAGAAGCGACAAAGAAGAACTGTGAGAGGTGGTGATGAGTTAAAGGGGACCTATTATGCTTATTTCAAGCGCTACCTCTCTTTTTCTAAATTTTTTATTCAGGGCTACAGTTATTTGGAGTTCAAAACTACAAAGAGCTGACCTCTTCCAAGGTCATAACATTATCATTATTTTCATTAATGCATGTTATTTCAATATTATCAGACCATGTTTAAATAAAATCAGAATCTCCAATATATCCGAGCTACATATGCAAAACCTTTTACAACGCAATGTTATTTTTCGATATTAACTCGTTCTATCCCAATGATATATTTATATATCATTTCACAATGGGTCTGAAAAAGTCTAAACGTGGGTGCATTTTGCTGCTTAACTTATATTCCACAAACGCAATATTAATCAGAATGCATTGTTTAGAATAGTGGAGGCACAAAGAACATTTTCTGGAAAAAAAATGTTTGGTTTGAATTCCCTTTAAAAACACGTATCAGAAAGTGAAGCCTGCAAATTCTGCTGTGCATTGTGGTGCCTTAAACCCACTGACAGCACCGAAGCAGAAAAATACTCAAAGTAGTTTCTTTTACTCGGAGTGAGCTCATTATTTGAAGATGTTCAATGAGGGGAAAAACATAATAGCCTCCCTTTAAGAAGTCAGACTGCATTGAGGTGGTCCCTTGAATGACTCTTCTGCATAATGATAATATCAGCAAATGGATGCCAAATAGTTTTAAGAATTGTCAGATGTGGGTCGTATGTAATGGATAATGATAAAGAAAATGGCTTATGGCTTTATGTTACACGTGATGTGAGCCTAATGTCAAAAGATAGAAAACGAGGGAGGAATATTGTGATAGAAGGGCATACATGTTAAATATAGAAAAAAAAGTTATAGTGGATAGAGACAGAATACGAGTTCAAATATGTTACATTTAGCGGATAGTAGACCTTGAAACATGGAATGTATTATTTTTCTCTCCGGGGGAGCATCAACTATTAAATCATATCAAATGAGGACTGGATTTAGCTGTTATATCCACATTCTTGAACTCATTGTGCAGCTAAAGCTTTACAAAATGAAACCAGCCTGAAAAAGTCATTTTAATAAAACAAATACAATGCATGCATGGGTCACTGGCTGCAAAACATCTCACATTTAGTTTCATAAAAAAAAAAAAAAAAAAGCACAAGATGCATACCGCACACCGCCTTTATCTTGGGGGAGTGCTTGGCAATTTTTCAGTGGAATTCAATAGCAGAGGAGGTAAGAAGGTGAAGGTTGAGGTGGAGGGAGACAGATGAGACGTGAAACGAAGGGATGAGGAGCTACGGGATGGAGGATGAGAATGGATGTTCAAGAAGGCTAGCAGGGGAGGAGGTTGCAGGTCAGATTGGGGGGAGGTGACATATAAGAGGCTGTAGAGTGAAGGACAAGGAGAACACGTGGGTGAAGTGATTCCTTAGCAAGGCGTTAACCAGCCGGAATGACCAGCTGACACATAGGATTGCTCATTTAATACAAAACCGTCCACACGTAAGATACGGATGTTATTACGTGTGCACGGCGAGGAGGGGGAGTCCAGCGGAGTTCTGAAGTGGTCCTCTTTGCAAACACACACCACTGAGCCGTCATCCTCGGAAACACTGTTGGCAGGACAGGGGAAGCACTCCTGCTGCCTGGACGACATCTTGTATGATCCAGGGGGACATGCTGCAAGAAAAACACGAAAAAACATCAGATAGGGCCATGAAATTCTAGTTTGAAGCGTTTGCTTGACAGGTGAGAGAGAGTCGTATCTATTTACCTGACAAATTATCGCATCGATAGCATGACACATACAGATAAAAAGAACCGACGGATGATGGACGAAAGATAGGATCATAAGAATAAGATAACGATTCTGACAAGATGCCGAAAACAACTTTTCATCTGCGCTTGTTTGGACTACACAACAAATAAAACACCCTTAGCAACTTAATGTCACATAAACATTTGTAATATTTATACGATCATGGTTTGCAGTGGTGCATAACTTCGCTTCAGTCCCCGCATTAGTTCTCCAAAGAGGGAAAATAAGGACAAATGGAGACATGAAAGAGGACGCGAGTGGATCTGTAGCAAAGTGCAGATGAGAAAATAAGACTTTGCCTAAATCCATTTGACAGAAACAATTTTCACGGCACGCGCGGTCACTGGTCGTCACAAATGGCATCAAAGAGGGACGGAAGCAATGGAAACGCTAAATAAATAAATAAATAAATAAAACACCACGCGGAGGACTGTGCCAGCCTCCGATTTGAAAAGCCTCAAACTCCATTCTTGGGTGTTGTTCTCAGCCGTCCCACTCTATTTGCGAGACGTTTGAAGTATCGGCAACATTCCCCAGTGCAACTGTGGCACTTGAGGGAGCGACTACAAAAGGTGGGAATATGGCTGAGGGCGATAAGCACTTCTGACCTTACATGCGAGCACACTACACGCCATGCAGGGGAAGCTTAATGAAGCTCAATGCACACGCCTGACAAGACTGCTCACATAAACACGCACGAGATAAAAAAAAATAAAAAAAACGTCTATTTCGCTCTCTCGCCATGCAGTTTCGTTTTCCACTTGCCATGGCTTTGGAACAGGTGATAATGGGTGTGAAATCAGGATGCCAGCTCCTGTTCAATACTCTGATCTCTCTTCTGAGATGATATTATAAACAACGGGTTTGCATTAGCGGCTTCTGCTTTGCATTCTGGCTGTCTTCGCGTTCCATTGTCTCCCATCAAAAACACATTACCTCCCAAAGGTCTACTTCTTCGAGGGTTAACACTTTTGGATTGAACCAAGATGAATATTCAGGCTGTCAACGCACACAGAGATTTTTTGGGGAGGGATAAAATTTATCAGGGAGAAAACTTTGACGTATTGTCACGCTCTAAACAGTCTTATGGGATGCTGTTTGTTTTGCTTCCCCAGATATAACTTTCTTGATACCCACAAAGTGGACGCTGTGTAACTGAAGTAGAACCTGTCCAAAGTGTTCCTGCAGATTTTTCTTTTATGAGCAGTACATAAATATGGTGGGCTTCTAGTGTCATCACAAATCCTGCAGCTACCATTAAAATTACTCACAGAATGCTACTGAAAGGCTGTGGCGTCCATCTAGTGCAGAAACTTTGTATTTGGCAGGAGAGGCCTGGCTCAGGTGGCATCGCTGCTGTCTAACAATTGGCAAATTGACTCCCAGCGCAATTTAGATCCTGTTGAAGGATTTCTCTTCGCAATCCAAAAGGCCTTAACTCCCGGTGCTGTGTTCTGCGCTTGTAGCATATGCCAACATTTTAAAGGAGCTCCAGAACCGTCAAGGTCAAACAGGAATGAATGAATGAATTGTTGAAATGAGGATTTTAGTCTAGTAAGACAATCCCCCGAATATAATACTCTTTTGTAGAAGGACATCGGCCGTGGAAGAACCAATTTTATTTGGCTTCACTTATGGATAAATGTGGATACAGGATCTTTTTTTTTTTTTTAATACTTTGAAAACTTTTTTTTTACTTTCCTTTTGATAAATGATTGAATGGTAATGAAATTCCACACCGTCCTAATTAGGATCTATGAAAGTATAACATGTGGTGCTGATCCATTATCAATTTGAAATACACATTACAAGCTGCAATAAAACAGAAAGAAAACCAGGCAAGGGAAGAACATTTGAAATTCAAAGATTGTGTGTAGTTTATTTACAGTAACTCACAGAGGTGCGATACAATTTGCTATGTCTTCTGCACAACTTGAAAAGCGTACTTGAACAAAAGCCTGACGATTACATATTGATTCGATGTTTGTCAGGTCTTGCGGCTCCAACCAACAAGTGGGCACGGCGGAACACACGCATGTAAGATTGGTAATCGTGTCTTTCTTTTCTCTACATAAGAAGCTTGCAATTGACTTTTTAATGCCTGTCATTACACAGCAGTGAAAAGCCTTTCGCTTTCAGCTAAATGTTTCAGTCAAGCCTGGGCACATAACAGAAAGCGCGCTGGAATACACTCTTTGTTCACAGAATTCTATCCCACCATCCTTCCTTCCTTCTCCACAAACAAAGTTGTTGTTTTATTTCTGCATTTTCTGCCATAGAAAACATACGGCGGCAAGATGGCTGCTTATCTCTTCAATTCAGTGGACAAGATGCAAATTTCACCGCGCTAGGCTGATGATGTCGTTTAATAAAAGGGGTCTATCAGCACACTGTGAGCCCCTCGGATAACAAACCGGGCTGCCAATCATCTTCCGCAGCAAGGGGTCATTCGCAGGGCCACCAAAAGTCAATGCCGTGCAAGGTCGTGTCAGTCAAAACCGACCATCGGCCACCTGTCAATAAAAAATGGGGGAGGGAAGGAACTGATGCTTACGTACAAGATCACTCAAGCCATTAGGAGACATTTTGGCGCTCCTTTAATTGCCTTTCATAGTCTTAATATATATGTACGTGTCAACTGGAAATGAGGATCTTAGGGGGAAGAGGCAGAAGGAGCGATCTGCCAGGACAGCTGGCAAACCAACTGATCAATTTGTCTAATGCGTCGACTGGGAGACTCCATTAAATGAAACACGGCAGTACATGTACACACACGCGCGCTCATATTCAGATCTCTTCCTTCAAGGTGTTGGACTAAAGATATGCGGTTTGCATTCCGAGGTGGGGGATGTGGCTGGAGACCAACTGCTGCGAGAGACGGTGAGGAGAAACGGATCCGCCAGCGGAGGCGCCGACAGACGCGTGCGAGATGGTGGGCTACGTACTGTGCAAAGAGAGGACAATAAACAGCGAGGGAAAATGGACTCCTTCAGTTTGACAGATAGACAGAGTCAGACTACTGATAAGCAAACATGCAGCGCATACAGATGAGAGCCACTGAAAGAAACGACCGTTTGAGCTGACAGCGAGCGAGACTGAGGTCTTCTATAGTGGGAATATACGAGACTGTGGCATGGCCTGTCATGTAGAAATTCTTTAAAAGCCAGAGGGAAGTGGGGATGTGTTCACACTTTTAATTTGGTTCTCTGGACCGCACAAAAGCACATTTTGCATTTTCGATTGCTTTCACGGCTGTAGTTGGCTTTCCCCATATATTGATGGGTTTAAAATCGTAGGCATGGAATGCACAGTGGTCCCATTATTTTGACACATTACACTAGTGATGGGAAAATGAAGCTTCATGAAGCACTTTATATATTTTTTACACCTCTAGATTGTGCTCTTAGTTTAAAGATAAAGGCAAGTGCAATGGAAATGTATTGCATTTGCTGCATCTTTAAACCAATAGTGCCATCTAGAGGAGTCAAAAATGATCACAAGCGATTCATGAAGCTTCATTTGTCCATCACAGTACACGGCACATTGCATATTTCCGCGGCATTTCAATTAGAAAGCATTTATAACCGATTGTGTGACAAAACTCAAACTTTTAAAACAATATAGTGGTTGCTTATATTTTTGGTCAGTGTTCCCTTGCTAAGCCACGTTCAGGTTATTGCGGCTTCACTCCATTGAAGGTTTTCATTTGTGACCACAATGTCATCTTCTGTTGGCTGAAAATGACATCACAGTTGCTCAGGGCTCAGATAACGATCAATCATGGCTCAGCTTCAGAAAACAGGTAAGCTGTGATTGGTCGTTATCTGAGCCCCTAGCAACTGTAATGTCATTTTCAGTTGACAGAAGTGGCAAAATGGCCGCCCCCTGAGATTACTAAAAACAGGTGGAGTTTGTTGATTAAGTCATATTCCACAAACCCAATATTAATCAGAATTACATGTTTCAACTAGAGGGCACGCATAGAACATATTCTTGTAAAGAAAATGTTGGGGTCGACATCCCCTTTAAAGCATATTTACATCTGTAATGAACTTCAAACTTTATATCCATAAACAATCAAGCCACTAAAGTTGAAGCTGATTAGATATTTGATAAATAAAAACTCAAAATGTTTCGTTTGTCACTGATTATTGTTCTTACAACACGATACGGCCAACGATATTGCAGTTCATTAACCACATTAGATATAATATAACATAAGGTTACAAGACACCATTTTCCTGAGCCTACAAAATACTTTAACAAACTTTTTGCCTTTGAGAAAGAAATCAATTTGAAGCTTCCTTTATATTTTCCCTTGCTTCAATTAACCTTAAACATGAACATTAATAAATCATGAAGCACTTAACACAATAAATGTGAGCCCCTAATTGCCCATGATAATATTAATCAGAGTAAAAGAGGTCTGCTTCAGAAACTCGTATAAAGACACAAACATCTTTACAGGTCTTGCAGGGCACATTAAAAAAAACAAAACAGATTAAATGACACTTTCATTGTATCACTTAACATTGATTTGAAATGTCGGAGGGTTTGGTTTTATGACGATTAAAAGGTAGAGGTGTGAGCGATCGGATGACGTGATACAAGGGAGGCAGGATGTGATTCCAGCAGGTGGAAATTAATAATTCAGAGAGCTTTAATTCACATCAATGCCCTCCGTGCGCCTGATGCTGATTCCGATGCTAATTCTTTCAGCAGGTAGGCAGCTCTAAGTTGTGCAAAATGAATACTCATTACGGTGAAGGTCTCTTTTGCACCGACACACAGACAGACACACACAAACTCAGGTCCTCTGTGTCAGACAGGTAGGAGGTTTGGGAAGGAATGACTGATCCATTTAAGTCTTGCATGCTAGGGCAGATTATTATTAAAAAAATGTGAAATTATGGGGCTTTTATTATGCCTGCTTTGGGATTTTGTTCAGATTTTCTCCAAGAAGAATATAGAACAAAAAGGGGAAAATATTCTTTTAGTCCAGCCCTTATGGAACACATATTACAATCATGCAGGGATGGAACGCGGGCTGCCAGCGCCTGCGTGTCAAGTATCCATACCTACTAACACACGGATCTGTAGCATGGGTCTTGTCCAACAGCCCAACATTGAGCAAAGTCAAACTTGATACTGTACGTATGATGATGTTAATTACTTCCAAAAACGATTTGATTGTTTTGTTTGTTTCTGAAAACAAAATCAATTTGGTAAAAGATGGAAGCCTTAAAAATTATTTCTTGGAGCAAGAGCCATTTAGTGGTAGGACAACTAAGGATTATATATATAAAAAAAAAAAAATTATGTGAATGTTAATGAAAATATGATCCTTAAATTAAACATGATGGTAGAACCCAAATTAAAAACAGGATTAAGGAAGAATAAAGTGTGTAGGCATCATCATTACTCCTGTTTAAAAGTACATAAAAAAAAAAGGTTTGCAACAGAAAAAAAGTTTTTGTTGAATTTACTCTATTTTATTTCATCAAGTGGTTGCACAAAATAAAATCATCGGGATTAAGTTTTTAAGTAGATGTATAGTATACTTAAAAAATGCATCTGGATCCAGATGATTTTACTTCATCCAACCACTGGATGAAAAAAAAAAAAAGTAAATTCAACAAAAACTTTTTTTTCAGCGTAGATGGTCAAAGTATCATTTTGCACGTTATTTGAAGGTGAAGTGCAGTCAGCAGGTCTGACATTAAAACGGCGATCCTGGTCACTAAACGACCTGATCCAAGATTTTTTTCATGCCTGACAGGCTGACATTAGTCACTGTAAATAATGAAAATAGTCCCCTGGTGTGCCTTTTGAAGACAACAATTGTGTCTTGCACCGCGCGGATCATGATAATGTGTCTCGCCGCTTTGAAGATATGACCATGTCGCTCTGAGTTAGAGGATAAATCCCTGCTATTAGCTGGGAAGTAAAGACCTCATTGGAGTCCACTCGGTGACTGACTGCTGTCTTACAATGTAATCAGGGAGCTCAAGCTATAAGCTGTGCACCATTCCGGTCAAAGCTTTGCTTTATCATTTTATTCGTGGTTCTGCTCTGCTTACCTCAGACTGACATCACACGGAGAGCACGGGAGGATAACTGGGAGTATTAATGTCAGCGAGTACTGTGTATAAGCTTTACACTGGAGACGCTAATTGCTGACAAACGCAACATAACGCATACAACAACACATTGCAATACCAAAAATTGAAAAAAAAACCCCACAAAGGTAAGAACGCTAACACGGTTATTCAGTGGCTTGCTCACACAGTTGACATTACTGGCCTAGTTATATCATAATACTGATGCGACAAAGGGTTCTGCTGTTACATCACTGTGCTAAAGTGCTATGTCTGTTCAATCTATCAGGCATAATGGACAAGCGCAGAGTTAGAAAAAAAAAAGTAGCCAAACCAAACACAGAAAATAAAATGAGTTATGCACCACTACTTGGCAAAATAGATACAGGGCCAAATAAGGAGACACTTGACTTAATTCAATGCATTCGCACACTAAAATAGGATATTATTTATTATATGAGCTACATTAAAAAAAAAAAATCTTCCACTAAAATGTCTGTGAATACGTGTTCAACAAGTAATATGCTGCTTTGTTAAAACTTTACTTTTAAAATCATTAAAATACAGTGAAACTCATACCACTTTAGCAAATTATTATAAACACAGTTAAATTCATTACTTTAGACAATATTAAAACAGAACATAATTGCTTCATAAGCAGCGGTTTTAAAAACAGCTACTTTATTGGATCTCATTAGACTGTGCAGGTGCTAATGTTGTGGCCAATGAGTGTATGCAGACTATAATTAAGCAAATCACCAAGACAATAATAACACAATAACAACACCTGTACTTTATAAAGACAGTCTCGCTCACTTGGGGCGGGAATTGAGCAAACTGACACCAAAGACAACAAAGTCAATCAGGAAGTGTTGACAGAGCTTTGTCTTCTATTTGTCCTACGTTGTCATCTTCCCCTCCACTGGCTGACTCAATCTAATGTTTACCTTCCTCCCTTTTCAGCTTCTTGAATAACACTTGACTGCTAATAGTTATGTGCCCAGACAAACATGCCCTTCCCTGACCCATTCACTTGCCATCTCTATAGACCTACCCTTCCGTACCATGGACATAAACCAAACATCCTTGCGTTCCTTGAGAACAGGGGCAAATGTGGCAAAAGGGTACAAACAAGACAGAACATGACAAAACTTGAAAGGACAGCGAGATGCCGGGGAAATACATATACTTCCCGTCCCACTATGGACCGCCTCCAAGTTCTGATGCGCTCCATTACATACTGTCACTATTTGTTGCGTTCACCCTGTGTTACTACAGCTGACTAGGTTTCTCTTCCATACTGTGACTGCCATGGCATGTTTTTTGACAGTTTCAATACATGCCCGTGCGACAATGAAAATCATGGCCTGTCATGTTTGCCTATGCTGTCCCCATCTCTCTTTGTCCACGCTGCCCAAAAAATGTACCGGTAAATTCATAAATAACCACATTATAACATTTTTTATATGCACATTTATTGTTATTATTGCAGTTCGCTGTTGTGTAAAACTGCAATGTACTGAAAGGTATGTTGAATGTTTTGCCTCAAATGTTCTATACCAGTGAAAATTACAATCACAATAACACACATATAGAGCATTACTATCTACTTACAGCGGAAGTCAACCCAAAAACATTTTTTATGATAATATATTCTATGCGCCTCCACTAGTCTAAACACGGCATTCTGATTAATATTGCATTTGTGGAATATGAGTTAAGAGGCAAACTCCACCCGTTTTTGTAGATCTCAGGGGGCGGCCATTTTGTCACTTGCTGTCAACTGAAAATGTCATCACAGTTGCTCAGGGATCAGGTAACATCCAATCACGGCTCACCTGTTTTCTGAAGCTGAGCCATGATTGGTTATTACCTGATTGTGATGTCAGTTTCAGTCGACATTAGTGACAAAACGGCCACCCCCTGAGGTTGACAAAAACGTGTGGATTTTACTGCTTAAAGCGAAAGTCAACCCAAACATATTTTTTTCAAGAATATGTTCCCAGCAGGCCCACTAGTTGTAACACGGCATTCTGATTAATTTTGCGTTTGTGGAATTTAAGTTAACGGCTGACCTGTTTTCTGAATCTGAGCCGTGATTGGTCGTTATGAGCAGTTGTGATGTCATTTTCAGTCGACAGAAGACAAAATGGCCGCCCCCAGAGACGGCTAAAAAAGAGTGGATTAACACTTATCCCACAAATTGCAATATTTATCAGAATGCCCTGTTTCAACTATTGGGCTAGCATAGAACATATTCTTGGAAAAAATGTTTGCGTTGACTTCCCATTTAACTCATATTCCACAAATACAATATCAATCAGAATGCCATGTTTAGACTAGTGGGACTGAATAGAGGTTGACTTCCACTTTAAAAGTCATACAGTATATTGTACTGTATTTTATGAGATTGTGCAGCGGTATGTACTGTAAATCATTGGCTGCAAAATGCATACTACGATGTTAAATACCAAAGCTTAAATCCAGGCTGAGCTGACAACAGCATTCTCCATCACTTGTGAGGGGAGGGGAGTTTAACTAGCTACTGATGCTGCCAGTGACAATATAATTAGTTCACTTGAAGATTCACTGATTGGTTGTGATATGTGCTGAAGAATCCCTCTTTCAAATCCATTTAGAAGACACTAAGGAGCCATAATCAGACTGTAAAGTGGACTGACAGGATGTGCTTCAAGTGGCTTGCTGGAAAAGAGGAAAACAAGATTTTTGTCAGAGATTTAGAGGGAATTGTGTGTGTGTGGGGGTGGGGGGGGGCAGCCTTAGAATTCTTCCTACACTTATATCTTGCGCCAATAAAACTTTCAGCATAACTCAGAATGTGTATGAGCACATGTGCAAGTCCTCATCACTGACATTACAGCCGTAGCGGCAGTCGTCAGCAAACATGTTTGCATGAGAATGTCAGGCAATTTCAGGTCGAGCGCTTTGAGAAATGAGATTCAATGTTCTGCTTCTTTTTGACAGTTACGCCACTGGGGCGGCGTGCGCTCGTTTTGCGTGCGCGTGCGTCGCCGGCTTGTCACATTTCACTAACACACAATTTCTCCTTCAGAGCAAAGATAGCTTAGGTAAGAGAAGTAATATTGATTTGTAATGCTGCCGAAGGTTAGGCATGCTCACAGCCTTTTAGAAACCCGCTCCTGCTTTGCAAAGGCATAGTGTAATGTCACCCTTTACTACTTCCAATTTTCCATGCATAAAAATGTATCACAAGCCTACCTAGCACGAATGCAGAATGTTTGTGCTGCCACTATTTAATATTCCACAACCACAGTCATAAAGGGAAGGGAGGCATGTGAAATAACACTCATATGTTTTTGGAGAGCACTAGACAGGAAATATAAAATGTAACAGGATTGTGTCCCACCCCCCGACAAAAATGTCTTAATTTGGTTCATAATTCGCTGTGACACCATTGATTAGATCAGGTTATTTCAACAACCTTGTATAATATATGCAGTGGGGGAGGGGGCTAATCAGATTTGCTGAGGAGGCATTTGAGCAAATGGGAAGTGAATAGGATGTTGAATGTTTTGTTTTGTGCGGACCTTCATTTGCATATGGGTGTGGAATATGGCCTGGTTATGGAAATTAACAAGCATTATCTCCAGCCTGCAGTCTGTTGTGACATGGCCGTTTTATTTGATTCCTTTTGAATCAGCCAATTCAACTGTGGGATGTAAACTTGAATGAGTCTCGCCTGCTAATGTCTGCGCCCCCCCCCCCCCCGCCCTCCCCTCCCTCCGTTTTCATGGTGCACTCCAAATCAGCCTTTTGCCATTAAGACTGTGACCCAGATATGGAAAAATCCTGACCAGATAAATGCGACCCACAGAAGTGTAGACTAAAGCTGTTACATACTGTAAGTTGAACGGGAGCAAAGAAAGAAGCCAAAGAAGAAACCGATGGACATCTTATTTTCAAAAAGCAAAATGAGGTCAAGGTTTTTTACACTGTACAGCTCTTCAAACCTTGAAGATCACCTATTAGAGTCAAAAGATAGGAAAAAGGCTTGAGATTATGTACATGAGTGCCCGTATACATTAACGGTTCATAAGAGGTCTGGGTGCATCTATTAGAGCGTATTAGCAGATGATTTATGAGAATGGCGCAAGTGTGATTATGCACACGCTGGCTTTCTCAGTGGCAAAAGATGATCATTCATCTCTATCAAGGATGGGACAAGGATGAGAAGGGGGCTGGGCGGGGTTACTTTCCGAGTGGGGGAATGGAAAAAGACTCAAATATGAATAAAAGTGAAGACATGGGTTTTATGATGTCAATGCGGCACTGTTAAAGGTTGCGAAATGCCTGTTTTGATCGTCCAATAAGTTCAGAGTCCGCTCATTTTCGTTTATTTTTTTCCAAGGTCAAATTTTCAAGCACTTTTAAGAAATTGATAACGGAAATAGAGGCCATGCACTGTAAAAACAAAATGTTGGGAGAGTTTACAGAACTGTTGTCCTGTTTTTTGTCTTTTATGGAACCCCAACTTAAACATGTAAGTAAAAACAACTCACTTGCTTTGTTGTGCTAACATTGTTGCCATAATCTTTTTTTTTTTTTCAACCGTATACCAGCCATAAACAATGGAGTGTGAATCAAATATCAGAGATGACCATTGGAGTGGATGCTCTGAGGAGAAATTTCCTTGTGATGAAGCCTTTA
The DNA here is from genome assembly GCF_054856515.1 of Filicampus tigris. Classification (NCBI taxonomy): domain Eukaryota; kingdom Metazoa; phylum Chordata; class Actinopteri; order Syngnathiformes; family Syngnathidae; genus Filicampus; species Filicampus tigris. Next base: position 10,181,446 of record NC_141234.1, read on the forward strand.
TAGTTTCATGCAATTTATTTTAAAGTACGCTGTAACCTTGAAAATGCAACATTTCAAGTACCTGTCGGAATCATGGTTCTACCACATTTATTCAGTTGGCCCCAAAGTTATTAAAAAAGCATACCACGAGATGGATGGTTATGGTGGTAGGGGGTCACCGAGACCATACGGCTGATTAAGTGTTTTCACTTCACGTAAGGGACCATGTCAAATGCTTTAGGATGGGGTGCGCACCATGTGTGGGTGTATTCACTCTGTTTAGTGTGTGTGCGTGTGCATGTGTGTGAACAAGGCCCGATGTAATTAAGAACAGTTGGTCCATCAAGGAGATGGATGAGGTGGGCTGATCCTCCCATCCACCCCACAGACCCCCAACTGGATTTAATGGCCGGGCTCCATGTCAAGGATCAAACCTCAAACACATGAATATGAAACACACAAACATAGCTTAGTTAGCCCGTATTGTGTTATACAAAAAAAAACGTGTTTGAGCATTAGGATTGTAGTATTTTTTTTCCCCCCATCTTTCCAAATCATCCTGTGATGACGTTAACAGCAAAGTGCAATGCAGCCGAAATTACCATATTCCATATTACCTGCCGCATGAATTTAAAAAATGAGGCCTTGCAACACAATCAGAGGCCGTCATTAAGCTTTGAAGGTAAAATGGCCTCGACCCGGTTGTGTAATTAACAGATTTTTTTCCTTTTTTAATCCCTATCACCCATCCCGTGCTACTACAGCGCATTCATTCATATGATACCTTCCTCCATTTAAGCAGCCATTTAATTAAGACATGCAACATGGCGTCATGAGGAGTCAAGGGAGAGAAGTCAAGCAATTAAGAGATTGAGCAAACAAACCAATGGGAGGGGGGGATGATTGGAGTGTGTCCGCAAAAGAAAATAAAAGTAATTAGAGGACAAGGGGTGAAGAAAGTAATATCGTGTCCAGCAATTAGTCTTCTCTTGATTCAATTTTTTTATGTCCTTTTAATAACGTCATACGTATTCAAATCATGGCTCAGTTATTTTGATGCTTTGAATAACTTAGATTTGACTGAAAAATACACTCACCAAGATCACACAAAACAAGTATCAAAACGCTCAACCGAATTGTTAGCAAGGCTATAGTCCAGGCACTGAAAGATTTAGAAACAATCTTAACCACACAGTGACTCATCCAGTACACCAGAAATATTACATCGCACATCGGTGTGTACACGCAAACACAGACACACACCAACATCTGTGATGCTATACTTGTGTGCGTGTGATCTACGGTGAGAGGTCTTGAGTGGGCAGGGTGCGTCTGACACAGCAAGCTACTGAAGGAGCAGAGCAACTGATACAAGTAACACTAACTCTGGGTTTAAAATAGGCCTTGCTCGACAAAAAGCATCTGTTCGCACCAAGCAAAGACGTAAAAGGTGCTATTCTACACGTATCTCAGTACACGTATCTCAGGGCAGTTCATTTTAAAGTCGATTTGGCTCGATTCAGTGGGATTCCGATTCGATTCCATGTGGTACAGCTCAGTTAAACTGGGTATAGTGCAATGAGTTTCTTCTTCTTGATACACCGTCTTTTAAAGTGGAATGATTCGATTCGGTGCGCTCACATCTTTTAAATGAAAACTGATTTTCCGATTTGAACCTATTTTTGTGTTCAAACGTAATTGGAAAATCAGTGTTTCTCCCTTTAAATAATAACACCACGGATACTGTATTTCATTTGTTTAAGCTCTCGTTCCTTTTGCATTCACCGCCAATACCGTCACGGCATTTCTTAGGGAGCGATGCGTCTCCGGATGACTTTCAAATCCGAAATGGAAAATAAGTAGCAGGAGGTAGCACTGACAATATGGAGTGTCTTTTACACTATCTACGCCAGTATCGGCTGTGACATAAAACTCTTGTAGAATCTGTCTAATTACAGCGTCTAGACAGCCAACATGAACAAGCAGTGACAGTTATGCCTGGCCTGCAATGTTAACAGCCTGCAGTGAAATAAACAATCATTCACTTGATGCGTTTTCATGACTAAGCGACTGAGAGCAAATAACTGGAAGATAATGCCTATTTCCCTACTTTACAAATTGATGAGAGCTGCGTGAATGCACCATTAAAGCGCGACACAAAGCTGGATGGATTGTGGTAGAGATGCTTTCGACTCATCAAACCTGTCCTTCAAATTTGCCCCAAAAAAAAGAACAAAGCCTAATTTTCAGTCATATTTGGGAGGATATTTAGGATGACGATCCAGTCATCCTATGCATTTTAAATAGCGGTGTTGCAAATAGGACAATAACGCAAAGATGAATTAAAAGACATCCATTCAAATATGTCTGAAGCTCGGGTTTTAAGGAACAAGTACTACACTGTATATTGTCGCTTTAATAGTGATTATTAAAAAATGGATTTGGTTGCATTTGCATCAACAGAAACACCGATATGTTTAAAATGCTAAAAAATAACCCAAGTGTGCAAATACAAGGTGAGAGAGGCCAGAAAAACTGGCAGCATATTTAGCTGCTGCGTGGGAGTTTTACTCCGTGTGTGTGTGTGTGTGTGTGTGTGTGTGTGTGTACGTGTGTCAGTGTATCGATCTGTCCCTCCCCTCGAGCAGTACAGCAGCATCCCCTCCTTTCCACTCGCTGGCTGAAAGCCTCCTCCCTCAAAATTCGCTATTGCAAGCACCAAAGAGCAAAGCCAAAGTGGACTTTTGAGTGTAGGTTTGTCTGCATGTGAGCAGAGAATCGATAGAACTTGCCTTTCTGTATTTTTAACTTAGCCTCACGGCGAGAGCACAGCTGTTAAACGGTCATCGTCGATGGAGCCACAACTGCATGCAGAATGAACACCATGCTTGCTTAATGATTGTGTTAGTGGTGTCTTTCGAATAGAGACTAGTTGCTGGGTCTTCACTGCTCACACAGATTAGTGATGTTAGTGTAAAGAATCAAATGACATTTCATCCTCTTGTTCCCCTTTTCTAACGGGCTACTGACATCCTGTAGCATTAATTTCCCCGCCCATAAAATAAATCCCTTAAAATCCTTCGTGTAGTGAAGTGAAATAATCAAAAAAAGTAGTATCTGATGGATCACTGTTTGAATTCTTATTTTAACTATCATTTTGAATTAATTATTGTTGATAACGTAAATGTTGATGAATCGTCCAACTATTTTCCTTTTTGTTTTTTGATAAATGGCATAGCAAGTGAACTTACAGCATGCGTTCCTATGTAGTGTGTGACATCCAAATGGAAATTAATAGCTTGATATCAGTAATTATATGACAAAAAGCAATAAATCCTGACACCCCAAGACATACAGTACTGTAGTCCTATGTGACAATTGTGTGATAAATTATTCGACATATGCTGCTTTGCTGCAGTGACTTACATTTACAGTTTTTAGCCAGTTACAGTTTCATTACTACTTCTATATAAGTGCTGTCAAAATTAAAGCATTAACTATGGACATTTAAATTTTATAAATAGTTCAAACCAATTAACTCAGTTAATTAGTTTTATTTACTTCCTGTGATTACTA
>NC_141234.1:10192500-10250000 GCF_054856515.1 Filicampus tigris
CGAGGGCACCTGTCCTGCAGGTTTTCAATCCCTCCCTGCTGTAACACACCTGTTAAAATGATCAGCTCATCAGCAAGCTCATAAGAAGCCTGATAACGATCCTGATCATTTTAACAGGTGTACAGCGGGGAGTGATTGAAAACCCGCAGGACAGGTGCACTCGAGGACCGGAATTGGTGACCCCTGATCTAGAGCATCAAGGGCATGTCATGCACAGAAATACAAGCACAGCAAACCCACACAGATATCAGTAGCAAGCGACGGTGGCGTGCATGTGTGTGTGTGTGTGTGTGTGTGTGTTTGGGGGGGAGTGGGTAATGACGGAAGCTGCTGACACAAAAATTGTTGGCGCTTAATGTGACATGACCACAACATGACCAAAGGGAATCAAGCCCAAGTGGACTGGAACCCCCAACAGAGCTTAGCCGCTTGTAGACATGATGGGTGGATGAGTTTATGAGCAGGGATGGACGTAGCTTGAGAGGCAGAGAGACAGTAAAATGTGCACGGAGCATATGAGATTTTTAAGGATGAAGCTGGACGTCGTTTAATATCCTCATTCAGTGCCCGCTAGTGTCTTTCTCTTACAGCCACATGGAGGAGACAGAAATGCAGGCACAATTATACTTCAAACAAGGACAACACCAACTGTCACATGAAGGGCAACAGTATAGAAAAAAAGCGCTGGGCAACAGCGATGTGAGAGGGAGACAAAGGCAACGCTGACCATGAGAATGTTGAGGAGACACTCTGTAGACATTAAGTGCACACAAGCTCAGTGGCATTTGTTTTATTTTCCCCTGCTCTCTCCCCCTTTAACGCACTTCACTGTTTGTTAAACATGAATGCGTGCGACTGAAAGGGCAAAAAGAGTAGAGAACACAATATTGGGTACTAAAAAGGTTATGAAATGCCATCAGACACAAGGTATGCTTTAGAGTCTCGTATCAAAACAAACACCGAGATGCAGACATGAATGCATGAATTTTGATGACTTTATCACAGCTGTAGGAGGTAAACATGGTGCGGGAAACAAAACCATATTTTTTCAATTCCAACGCAAGAAGAAAACAAAAAAAACAGAGAAAACAAAAAAATCAGTTCCAGTCCATATCAAATAGACCAGGGCAGAATATCCACATATACACGGTCACAATATTAATCAACTTGGACTTTCAAGTTATCATTAAAACTAAAGCTCAGATAGAGTAAAATACGTAAAATCCAAACAACACCGGGTATAACCCGTCTAAATAATGTGCAATGAACTGATATGCACACGGCGAGGTACACAATCAATAGCTCGTGCAGAAGATGTGTATGAAGCTGTTATGCTGAAACTTTACAACAATAACAAAAAAAGAAATTGCACCTTGTGCAGCTCAATATCTAAAGGCTCCTATTAGCACTTAGCATTTGTAGTTGGAGAGAAATCTTGCACAAGTGATCTCATTAGATTAGATTAGATCCAACTACATTATAACTGTGGAGGTACACAATGTCGGTAGTGTCTAACAAGAAGAGTGAGAGCAGAGTTTGCAGAAGGTGCAATGAGTACAAGATGAGTATAGAAGTAACAATCATTCCCGAGATGGCTAAAAATGGGTGGATTTCACTGCTTAACCCTTTCATGCACAGTGGTCACTACAGTGGACAGCTATTTAAAAGTTGCTTTCGCCTATATTAATGAATCTAAATTAAAAAAAATATGTTAACCCTTTTACGCATTCATTATGATTTGATGTTATTATTTAAAATATAAATATATATTTTTAGATTACTAAATATAGGCGAAAAGCAACTTTTAGATAGCTGTCCTCTGTAGTGACCACTGTGCATGAAAGGGTTAAAGCGGAAAATCAACCCAAACATATTTTTTTCGAGAATATGTTCCCAGCAGGCCCACTCGTTGAAACTCGGCATTCTGATTAATATTGCATTTGTGGAATATGATCTAAGCAGCAAAACCCACCCATTTTTAGCCATCTCAGGGGGCGGCCATTTTGTCACTTATGTTGACTGAAAATAATCCAATCACCTGCTTTCAGAAGCTGAGCCGTGATTGGTCGTTACCCAAGCCCTGAGTAGTTGTGATGTCATTTTCAGTCGACAGAAATGACAAAATGGCCGCCCCCAGAGTTGGCTAAAAACGAGTGGATTAAGCACAAACGCAATATTTATCAGAATGCCTTGTTTCAACTAGTGGGCTTACACAGAAAATATTCTTGAAAAAAATATGTTTGGGTTGACTTCCCCTTTATGTCATATTTTACAAACGCAATATTAATCCGAATGCCATATTTAGACTCGTGAAGGCGCCTAGAACACATTGCAAATATTTTTGGGTGGTTGACTTCCTCTTTAAATCAATAAGGTATCACCCAAATTGAACATCCTTTTGAAAGGTATTTTGATTCCTCTCTGTGGTCTCATGACAAAATATGATTGTACATTATTTAATGCCGTTAATGTAGTTGAGAGGCTTTCCCTTCAGTCATCTTGTAAACCAGACTCAACACACAAATACTGTACCTTCAGTACCAACAAACACCACCTCTATCCATTCCAACCAGACATGTTTTAACTGTGCCAGCTGGACAGAGGCGACTGTGTGACAGATTATTAGAAAGGAAGTGGCACAAGCAAGGCGATGGCGCAGACACCACACACAGCCAAGTCCTCTTATGCTCAACACGCTCACACAAAGCGCACATACAGGACTCACACTGAAGCCTTCAAAACATCCCAGTCACAGCACAGCTTAAACAAACACGTTCCAAATGTTCCTTCGATACGAGCGCACACCAGTCAAGTCCCAACGGATAAAGTCACAGTAAAGCAACAAGTATTAAAGCTGTAGTCATGTGGTGGAGGGAAAAGGTCATTCTAAACTTGAGACATGCGGTCCAGGCTGAGATGTCAGCGTAGAAAGGAAGGACAAGGGGCAGTTGAGCAGCTGGTGGGGTCAGAACAAATGCTGGTGTTTAAGTCCGACCAGCAGCAAATTTCGAATTTGGCTCCAAGCGGCAACCAGATGGACCGAGGGAAAGGGAAAAGGACACCGAAGAGGAAACAGTCTTCCACCCTGTACTGGTCATCAGGCAAAAATAGACAATCATTCACGCTCACACTTAGTCAGTCTTAAATTAAGCTAGTGTTATGTTTTTCAATGTAGCCTATTCATGTAGTCAAACTAGAGCTCTTTGTGACCTTGAATAACAACATCTGTACAAGTTAGTGGGATCCAGTACAAATAAGCTGTTTCTGCCTTTGTAAACAGTAATAATCTTTACTGCTGAATCTTTGGTTTCTTTTATTTGATAAGGGGAGGTCTGAAGTAGGTCTTACGTCACAGTGACCTCAGGTGTGTGCTGTATGGGCGTGGTCACCTCAAATCAAATGTATAAGTAAATGTAATTTTTTTCTCCAAAGATTTCAAAGATATTAGTTCTTGAGAAACTGTTTGCAAGAGTGGGCCAACCACCTACAGACTGTACATATCTATATTATCGTTATGACTAACACAGTTTGACACTGTTTGTTTAGGCTTCCTCGTATGATAGTTTTGATTTGTTGTTTTTTTTTCATTATGATTTAATGATATTGGTAAATATTGAGTTCTCAATGGGCAGTGCATACTGCCGTTTCTCAAGAGATTTCTTGAACTATTTCCTTAAAACGGCTGTTGTGTTTCAGTAATCTCTACCATTCAGAGGCGCTACGATTGGATTGTAATGGCATCTGATGATGACTTCAAATGGGCCCTATATTCATAGTTACAATGCTAGAAAGGCCATAAAGCCTGCTGGGTAATTCCAACAAGTCATGCCTCTCTCAGCTTGGAAAAACAAACCTTTATTGAAATTTCTTTTTTACTCCCTGTTTTAAGCTGACACAGCTGAGCCTGTCTTAATGCGCTTCATTCACACAAAAACAAACCAGCTCGGTTATAAAGATTTGAGCACACACAAACAATAAAAATGGAAGTACTATACATCCTATGCACCGCCTGGTGTAGCCAAATAAGGCATGACCTTAAACCATAATGGCACACAAAGTGGCACGAGCACGGACATGCCGAGGGTAGACGCACAGCGGTCGATAAATGACACAAGCTATTGGTTGCAACATCCATCCTTCTTTTTATTAGTACCAGTCTCCCGTTTATTGACCGTGATTGGTTGTCGGTGTTGGATTCAGAGAGGCGACAGACAGAGGCTGCCAATTACATTGACTACAGAATGGCCAAGTAAACAAGTGGAGTTGCGCCAGGGATTTGCACTAGTTGAAATGTAATGAAAAAAAAATAGTTACGACTAAATCCCCGACATACTGATTCATGATATGCAAAGCAAATTGTGCATTTTATTTATTAGCTCTAGAGTGCCTCTGATGTGCGTTGCAACACATCTACATGTTTGTTCAGTTGAAGTGGCTTCATAGCTATTGATTCCTAATGCACACAATGGCAGCAGCAGCACATGTCCGCTATATCCAATCTGGTGAGTCCACACCTAATTTTGTTTGATCGGGAGGCGCAGGAGACGTTGGCCACTTCTGTTTATCTATACTCATTTCATTCCAAAGAGTAAAGAATGAGATTTATAACAAATGATAAGGTTTGATTCTATCCTTGGAATAGTAGGAATTTGCAAAATCTGCACCATTCTGAGACACGTTATCGAGTTATATCAGAGGGGCAAAATATTACAAGCATCACTTATAGTACATTGATAGATATGTTAGCACAATTCTGATTTTGATAATTATCTTATGGATCAAAACAAAGAATTTTTTTTTTTAATACCGTTTTTGCATCAAGTACACTCTAAAAAACAGTTGGGTTAAAATACAATTTGATGTCAATTTGACCCACTTTCTTGCATTGTTTTGTACAAAACAGCACATTTCTTGGGTTGTTTTGTACAAAACTGTTTTCTCTAAAAACAATCATAAAAGTAGGGTCAAATTGACCCAAGTTGTGGATCGGGTCCATTTTTGACCCCAAATTGTGTTATTTTTAACCCAACTGTTTTTAGAGTGATACTCATGTACTATTGAGGCTGTACAGTGCATACTAATATCAAACTGAACCAGGAAGAATTCCAGACAAATTATCCTTGTTTGCCACAGACTTGCGTGAGTTATGCATGCGTTGCATGTATAAGTACAGTGATCTAGTCTGACATATGTCCCCTTACTGTCTGCTGACTTTCACCCAAAAAGATAATTTGACCCACAAAATAAAAGAAACACCGACATAGACAAGTGCGCACAGAAATCCAGACTGTACTCTACTCCATTTAGCTCATAGCGTGCTGCGCATGGAGACCGGCAATCACGCTTAAGTGTGTTAAGGCATGCTGACATGGCGTGAGACCCACTGTCAGTTAGCACCTAGAAGCGGGGTCATACAAGGAGATAGGGAGTGAACACATGGGAACTGCGGAATGTGGGATGAGAGGGGGTGGCTGATTTGGAAGTGGAAGGGGGGCGGGGGGCATTGCAGGCATGGAAAAAGTCAAATGAGAGAAAGCACGAGTAAGGAATACAGTAAACATGCTTCATGAATAATTCAATGTAGGCCATAGCCCGAGAGACCAACACACAGAAAGTCACACGCGTGAAAAACACACACAAGCACAGAGGCACGCATGCACACACACACACACACACACACATACAGGTCACTTTGTAATGGAGGGATTACGGCGCTTTCGTGACAAGTCATGTCTGATCCAGAGGAAGCACCTCAGGCAGAGCAGAAGAGACAGAACGTGGGGGGGAAGGGGTGTTCGTGTGAGGAGAGATGGAAGGCAACCGTGGAAAACCCCATCAGGAGGGAAAGTGCTTTGGAAGTTTGTGTCGGCGTTACATCTGGCTTCTTTACTTCCATTGTTTGCGCAACTTTTCTTTTCAGTAGGTAGTGTTGATTTATTGCATCGGCTCTCCGAATCATTGTGAATGTCAAGTGGCTTTTCTTTGCAGTGGGTAAAAAAGACGAGGCAATGAGTCTGCCATCATAGATAGCAGCAGAGTGAGAGGGTACCGCTTAAAATCAACCTTTTGTTGAAGTCCGAAATGTCTTTTTATGGGGGAGTGAAACCGTAATTTAAATTGGAACAAGATTCAAATCTAAATTATTACAATACAGCTGTAACAAAGCCCTTTACACACAACAACAAAATAGCAAAAATATAACAAGTGAAAGAAGTAAAACTGGACTGCTTAACGCCACTTTTACGAGGTAGCTTCACAGTCAGTCACAAATTAAAACAGAAAAAGCCCATTTCAGGGAAGTGTGGGAGACAGACCAACTAGTATTGAAATAAACAAATGAAATTTCAACTCTACCCAAAACGCCCTATTACATTACACGCTGCTGTTGTCACTTTCCAAACTGTTGCGCTCTTGTCACTTTTGGACAGCAAGCCTTTTACGATTAACATAACCCGAAAGTTCCCCATTGTAAATTGTGTAAGGTTTACTTCGATTGCTTCCAGTCTGTGCAGCAATTAACATCCAGGTTGTTTGGGTAACTTACTGTAGTTCTCCTACTGTGTGTTGCCAAGAAGTGATGTCATCAGACAGTGCCTTTGTTTCGGTTGCAACTCGCCACCGGAGCTCCTCTTTTTTTCGTCAATCAATTCAGGAGGCAACGTGGCGTTTCTGTTTTGGGGGGTTAATTTATGAACAATCAGGAATTGTAAATCTAGGTTTACCAATTTGCAGCTTGAATACATGATCATTTTTGTCGAATTCCATTATGCGTGTGGATGTACATTTTTGATAAGACCGATCAGCTGAAAATGACATGATTGCCGTCAATTTCTGATCCCACCCGAGCATTCTAAGCTCACATAAAGGCGCGTGAAAAAAAACAAAGTGAAATAGAAAACAATGATAGTGGCTGCCTCTGAGGGAAGCAGCGGGGTTCTGGTTTCTCTGTAGGAAACGTCGCACTTCCATCAAATTGGCAGCTTTCACACAATAACCCACACGTGAACAGATCAATCTGTCAATATTTCTCCAAAAGCCGAACGGGCATAAGTGGATTGCTCTCACGCACGCATGCGCACACACTCAAAATGCTGTCTGGTTGCTCTGAGCTACCCTGCCCTCTGTCCTGCAAATGGAAATTCTATTTTTGGATCAATAATATATCACATTATGATTATTACTGAAGGCCCACAGGAAACTGAAACCACTATGTAATCCATAACTACCGGTACAAATGGGAGCCTGCATTACCACATGCGCAGCATTTGGAGGGAGAGACCAAGACAAGACCAAGACTTTTGGAGGTCGAAACAAGACCGAGACTTTTGGAGGTCGAGACAGAAGCAAGCAAGAATGTATACATCAAAGAAAAATCACACACAAAAAAAAACAGAACAAAATGATCAGTATCTTTTTCTTTTTTTTTTTAAATTACATTTGCAACAAAAGAAAATTCTGCTGTTGTTTTTGAAATAGTACAATGAAACAAATCTCAACTCTAAACAAAGTAATTTAACGGCTACAAATTTGGCAATCACACTCTTTGAAACTGAATCATGAGCTTTGAAATATGTCAGTCCTGGTCTCGACCGGTCTTGATCAAAAATCCAGAGTCCACACTGTCTGAGACCGAGACAAGACAACATGCCTTCAATTCCAAGAAGAGACTGAGACCCTTAAAAAGTGGTCTCAAGACCTGTCCAAGATCTCCAGAACTACAAAACCCGCTCTGAGGCTGGTGAAGTATCCAGGTTGGTCCAACATTGACATAGACCACTGATTTAGAATCTCCAATAACAAAGATATTTGCCCTTATTAGATGCCAGTGTAATACTAAAATGATGGGGTGATATTAATTCCATCGAGCTGCTTTAATGTAAGGGCATGGTGAGAATAGATTTGATTAGAGCTGAGTGAAAGATGAATAAGCAAAAGCTGACAAAGAAAGGTGGATGAAAAAAAATGACAATGTGAGTACAGAAGGAAACTGATGGTTGCCCCGCGATGAGGGATGCGGCGCGAGCAAGATAGCAATCTATACAGGAGAAGGAAGTCAGAGAGACAGATGAGTGTGCCCTTGACTAGTGCCACTACTGTTATCTTCACGCTTTGATGGTGCAGTGCCGCGCCAATCAGACAGAGAGACAGACAGACAAACCGAGGCCATAAGACATGGCTCGCATGCCAGGGACATTTAGCATGGTCTATAAACCTTGCGCTCACACTCACACCTACACAACAGCCAAGCTTATTCATACCCAGCCACAGCTTAATGGCGCCGCTGTCACTGCAACGGCGACGCAATCGCCCTCACCATCCCTTGGTTACTGATTAAATGCAAAGCCAATCACTGGAGTCAAATAAATCACAAAGACGACGGCCTCTCTTTTGTTATGCTTAAAAATGGGGCCTCGGAGGAAAATACATGATAATGCCGCCTCGCTAATGAATCGAAGGAAGAGTTACAAGAAGAGAATTGCGGCCCGGAGCCACAAACCGAGCCCGGTGACGAGTCTTGATGGCTGTTTGATTCCTCGGATGAAGTGGAATAGGAAATTCTGCATCATCCACCTTCAAATAAATGTTCGCACATTATCGTTTTTCCCTTGCACAAGGCTCTTGAGGGATGTGGTAATGATGGTGATCTGCCTAGGAATATACTGGTAGCGCAGTAAAGGGATCATGACAGTTGCGAGGAGGTTACAATGCTGTGAATACACAATGCCTCTCATGGGAATGTATATGTAAAACTCAGATGGAGGTTCGCTTATTTATTTTTCTTTTAAGGACGAATGAGTATGTCTGTGCATCTGGATGATTGGAATATCCAGGCTGTGTGGAGGAGGTGCGGTGATTCCCAACCCGTGAGTGTGTGCATGCTAATCTTCAGCATGTGGAGCATTCTATATATGTCACATGGCAGTCTGCGTGCATGCAAGATTCATCTGTGAGTGCAACATCCCTCGTGTGTGGACAATTTTACTTCAAATCTGCCTCAGGGTAATTTCATGCCACATGACGAGATATAGGAGGACATCAGACATTTACATGTCCATTAGGAATACTATTTTTTCAGCCCGGTTCACTTTCCTTTTTTTTTTTTTTTTTTTTTTTTTTTTTACAATACCCCGATTCCCTCTTCAACCTACGTTGGCCCGAGGCATGCTACACCAGCTCATCATAATGCTAATGCAATAAATGCTACACAAGCACACACATGCCGATGTTCACTAATGAATGAAAAATGGCGTCTACCCTGGTGGCTAAAGGAGGTAAGATGGACGTAATGCTGAGGAAGAACAAAAGCGGGCCTGATGAAGGCACACTAGAGTGAAGCATTGGTAACACTTCTCAAGTTTAACCATTAGTGGGCCATTTATTGGACAGCAATAACATTTTTTAGTTGAGTTGCTTATACTGTTCAACATCCATTCATTCCCATTTTAGCACACTGTCAATTTGTTTATTATTTCACAATTTTAAACCCGATGCTGACATTACTTAAGGACAGAGGGATTTGACTTTGGTGAAGGTCTGGCAAATGATGTTTAGGCAGTCAAGTCATTTTATTTGATGACTTGTTTAAATATATATTTGGGGGAGTTTTGGTTGTTAAAAACACAAACAATGCAGAAATTATTGAGGACAGAGACCTTGGTGAAGGTCTGACTGAGGATGTTTGGATAAAATGTCATTTTATTCTATGGCGTATTAAAGTTAAACACACAGATGAATAACAACAATGACGTTCTATTTACCAGTGTTTCTCGTGACAATTTCATTTTGCTCTTGAGACAAATCCAGATGGACCTCATGACATCAAAAGACCATTCTATATCACTACAAGCCTGGAAAAGGAGGGGACGCAATTAGCGGACTAGTCGAGAAGAAAAAAACATCCAGAGAAGAGGAGAGCAACCCTGAGAAGTCCGAGAAGAGTGACGAGAGAAGGGAGAGTGCGATTATGTGAGGAGACAAGAGGGGTGAAGTGTGAAGTAATGGGGCCAGAATGAGGGCTGCAGCTGTGTTGTGTCCAGCCAAACACAAACGCACACACTCGCACACGACAAGGGCAGCCAGCCATGGGGTGTGGAGAATGACAAATGACAAAGTGACAAATGTGTCATTGGGGAGCCGGTCGGCAGGAATCCAGCGTTCTGGAGGGTTTGAGGAAAACAAGTCCAACAGCATAACGCACAACAACAGACGAGGGAAGTGAACAATGCAGAGATTCTCCCTAATGAAAGTACACTATATGGACAAAAGTATCGGGACATAGTCTTGCGATGTTTTAATGAACCTTTTCAAACATGTTTATGCAGTAAAAAAATTATTGTGTGACTGTCAAAATCCTGGCTCGACTGTTTTACTTCTCAGGCACTGATTTCCCAGGAAGTCAGTGTGAAAGTCGCACCTACTTTGCTCTTGTTTTTTTGTTTGGTTTGGCAGATATTACTATGGTTATTTTAAGAGGAGTAATGGGCCTGGTGTTTGTGTGTAGGTTTAGGGTCAAAGGCACATATGAGGGGGCACGGAAGAGAGAGAAGCAAACAGAGAGAGAGAGATAAAGAGAGGGAGGAGAGAGATTTGCGATAAGAGGTTTGCCACCGGGGTTATTGCCTTTCTCACACTGTGTATCGACTGAGCCTATCAGGGGGTGGGCTTTTTCCAGGGTGCAGAGTTAAACACACAAACTTCAGGAGTTGAAAATAGTATTTGCTGTTTACGACTGAGTATCTTACCAAAGACGCATGCACTATGCGTACGGACAGCCTGAGCAGCTCGGAGTCAAAAGTATCATCCATGGCATCTTTTCCTGTGGGTTTGCACAATGGACACTTTCCAAAGTGCACATTCCACAAGCAAAGGACACAAGGGCACGCAGGAGATGCAGCGACAAGCTGGGAGAAAAGTGGCGAGCAAGCAACGGTATCGATCAAAGAAAAGGATCAAGCTTACACGACAGAGATTCCGAAGGTATCAGAGCCGGAGGGAACAATGGGGAAGCAGGAGAAGTCAAGTCAAGGAGAATTGCACAAGAGGCAAGAAGTAATCCCCCCACATGTGGAGTTTAATGGTTTGGCCCAGCAGTTTGGGACATTGGCAGGACGTTTCAGGATGATCGATCCAATCCCTCTGACAGGAGAGGAAAACCTCTCTTTTGTCTTTGAGAAAGAAGAGTTGGAAAGGTGACGAAGAGTAGCCGAGTGAGAAAGTTGTGCCAAGGATGAGCAAGAGAATGGAAGAGAGAGGGGAGAAAAAAGTGAGTTTAAAACTTTCCGGAACAATAGAAATTATCTCTCTAATGCTGCCTGGCGATGGAGAATACCTGCGCAACGTCGAGCGAAAAACACACTCACCCAGGGCATCGGTCCAACTTTAATTTGAGCTGCAGAGCAAAATGCATGCAGGAGTACCAGTGGTCCAGAGCATCAATAAATATCCATTAGTAGTATACAGTAGGTTGCATTTCACTCTGGCCAAGTGACATTGCAAATACTTTCGAATGGCAGATTCACACATCAGAATGAGTTAGGCTTCACATAAGTGCAGTTACTTGTCACGTTCTCATAGCAGCAGTAGTAATGTGTAGTCCCTTTGACACTGAAATACAATACAAAGATATCCTGTGTGTTTGTGTGGGATGCGCCCGATTCAATTGCCTCCTTCACATCATTGAGAGATGTTCTGCCCTTTGTACGACCTTGACCACAACCACAGCGCTGAGGTGTGACGCAATCAAACGATGCAGGACTAATGTTGTTTAGAAAGAGGTTTCAAATATTTACAATCATGGCCAGTATTAATTATCTTTATTAATTGGTTGCCGCAGAGGTACTTATTATTATGATTGCGAGAAGACAACATTGAAATCACAAGTACATTTTGATTAATTGCCCGGCCCTAATACAAGGGGAGTTTATATTATTCACATAGACACAGTAGGTAAACGGGTCCAAATGAAAGACTACATTATCAATTGAAATATAAATGAATTGAATTTAATAATAATGAATATAAAAATAGAATTAATACATAAACAGTAAATACCCTTTTCGAGAATGTTAATAATCAGAACTTTTTAAAGTGGAAGTCAACCCGAACATATTTTTTTTCCAGAATATGTTCTAAGCAGGCCCACTAGTCCAAACATGACATTCTGATTAATATTCCCTTTGTGGAATATGAGAAATCCAACCATTTTTAGATAGCTCATTTTGTCACTTCTGTCGACTGAAGATGACATTTAAATTGCTCAATTGCTAATGACCAATCATGGCTCATCTTCAGAAAACAGGTGGGCCGTTATTGGTCAGAGGGACAGTTGAGTATGAAATGAGCCCTGAGCAACTGTGATGTCATCTTCAGTCGACAGAAGTGACAAAATGGCCGCCCATTAGATGGCTAAAAGTGGATGCATTTTGCTGCTTAACTTACATTCATCAAACATGATATTAATCAGAATGTCTTATTTCATCTAGTAGGCCTGCATAGGACATATTCTGGGAAAAAAAAATGTTTGGGTTGACTTCCATTTTAAGGGAACTCTTGGGTAGGATCTCCTTAGATGACTCGAGTATACCTAATGTTACGTTTGATAAATGTATCTTTTGAAATGGAAACATTTTCATTATTTAGAAAAGTGCAAGTAAATTGCATAGTCAACTCATTTGCATGAAATCGAAATACAAAGGCACCTACTGTGTCACAGATGATGCAAGATTTACATCCAACAAATTCACCTCAAACTGTTTTAATGAGAATTTAGAACATATATGTTCAGTTTCTCAAAGGAAATCAGGACTGCTTTCATTAGTGCTCCAATGTGGTGTTTAATCACTAGCACTGCCGCGTAGCAGACAGAAGTCCACAGCATTTTGAACCCACACTTAAACAGGACCAGAAATGCACAGCCATGAAGTATTCTTACCCGGGGGATTTGTGCAACCCCCATGATCATTCATTTGCAGTCGCTTTTTATGTCCACCATCTTTGCAAAGATGGATAACGTTTCCCAGCATCCTATCCATCTCCCATCATTCACTTTTACCACCACGCCTTCATCCCTCCATCCAGTTTTTGCACCCCCACCTGGAGTAAATCACATCAGTGAGCAGGGCAGGGCGGAGAAATTCCACCTTTCTGCTGGAGGAGATTAGGCATGAGTACAGACAACTTGATTTAAATAAAGATCAGCTTCTCTATGGGGCTCAGTCCCAAACTGGACTTACTGTGGTCATTTAATGCACCAGCAAGTATGTTTGTGTGCATTTGGGAAGGCATTCATACAGAGAATAAAGATTCAATAAACGGTTTCGACCAGTGTGATGCATACGTTTGTATGCGCCGTGATAAAACTGCCGTGTTAAAGAAGCTATCATTTTCAAGCAGCATATCAGCAAGAGTGTAAAATGATTTTTTTTTTTTTTTTAAGATGCCAGACCTCAGAGAACAATCCCGCAAACACACAGCGGAGTGAAAACGTGCATATGAAACATCTGAAGGTCAAAGTGTTCCTCCTGCTAAACGATAACACGAGGGGGGGGTTTGTTACATGTGCCCGTTTTATCGGAACACTGAACACCTTGGCTGGTGATACCGTATGTACCAACTCAAATTGGGAGTCACATGACTTTTACATTGCTGTACTGCACATTGGGTGAGACAAATAACAACAATGTTATTAACAATAACGGTCTGCTGTACAAAACCATTCAGTTTAATGAATCCAGTCAACCGTAAGAATCTGAAGCAGAGTTTGCCAAGCCTCCCGCCCACAAAGCAGTACTAGGCTGTGGACAATTTTCTACCATAATGAATGAAAAAAAAATGTCAACTGCTATGGTCTGCTCCCCAGGCTTTCAACAAAAACAGTGGTTCAGTCTGCTCGGTTTAATATGCAGCGCCTAAGAGCGGGTGTCGCTTTTGTCTCCCATTATTCTAAAATCGGATTGTGTGCGTAAACAAGCTCAGGGCTCTCTCTGCACTATTTTGTATTGTAATATACCTATTCAGAAATCAAACTAAGAGAAGCATATTTTGATTTGAATCCCAAACTCGTCAAATACTGAATGACACTGATAAACCAGAACCGATATTGTCTCTCATCCTACATCGGTGACCTTGGACCTTAAAAAGTATTTTCCCAAATCCCCAAAACAAAAGATCCGCAGTCTAAAGTGCATTCCTCAAAATCAAGCACACACTAGTAAAAGTCAAATATTTATAAAGCACTAGATGATAAATGTACTTCCTCTCAATAAATCTTGATGTTCTCTATATTCTGTACAATTTTCCATAATCCATGTTAATAAATGCCCAATTGTTTTGTATAAATGAATCCATAATTACCATAGTAGCTTCCCTATTGAAATAAAATGTTTTGTGTGTTAGATGAAAGGATAGCAAAGAGCATTCCATTATCCTGCCATAAATCAGTAACGACCTAATCAGATGCAGACTAAACGACACAAAGACATGCAGATGCAAATATATGAATGCAAAAATCACTCTTTTATTCTGGTTCTGAGCAAACCAATTCATCTAAAGATTCTACTTAAGCAAGTAGCTGAGGGCTAGTAGAAATATTATGTTAGAGCATTATTTTTGTATTTTTGATAAATATGATTGCTTTCCTTGACTAACAGTGTAAAGTGAGTACTGAACTGAATTTAAAAAGGCAAATTACTGTATTTCCCAAAACAACACTATTAACTCATCAAAGTAGACACTTTGTGCTGTCTATGGTAATATATATGATATAATTAGGTAAAATGTATCCAAACTATTCTGACTTTTAAACATTTTGTAACTGGAGTACTTAGAGAAGAGTAACAATTTCTGCTTCGTAATGCTCCAAATGTTCCAAACAACAGCTGCTCTTGTACAAAACATTTGTTCAAAGGCCTAATTGTATACACCCAGTGAACACAGGCATACAATCCTCTTCAAAAGGGTTGGCACTATTGGAGGTGCATCTTTGTCTCATCTGCCCAAAAAAAAAAAAAAAAAAAGAATTTGTGAGGCTTATATACTAATATGATGCACCTATAATGTAGCAATTCTTGAAATGAGAAAATCAACGTTTAACGTGCTTTGATAGTCCAACAAAAATATTTTGTTGTTACATTACACAAAAAATACTCACACAAAATCAAGAGGTTGAGAGGTTTTGATTCTTTCTTTAAGAGCTCCTGGGCATTGCTTAACAAGACATTTTTTTGTGATGTCAAAAAAAAAAAAAAAAAAAGAACAAGATGAATCTTTTCTCACATGGATCTAATGCAACTTATAACTTGTACAACTCCACTGGAAAAATGATCAAATACTTTTAAGTGGGGATTTAAAATTAAACAAGATAATAAATAGGGATATGACTGCGTTCAGAATCGATCAGTCACATTCAAACTCATGTTAAATGGCAGTCAGCGCACACCTGCCACCATTTCAAATGCCTCCGATTAACCCCAAATAAAGCAGTTCTAGTAGGGATTTACAGACAGTTTTGTAGCCACATCTTACAGCACAAGCCATGGACTGCAGAGAGCTTCCACAGCCTCGGAGGGATTTGATTGTTCAAAGGCATCAGTCCGGAGAAGAGTACAAAAGAATTTGCAAGGCATTAAATACATCATGGAACACAGAGATGACAATCATCATCAAGTGAAGGAAATATGTCACAACGGTGACATAATCAAGATTTTGACGTCGCTCCAAAAATGAGAAGGAAACTGGTCAGGGTGGCGCTGACACTGAAGGATCTGCAGGAATTTCTGGCAAGTACTGGCTGTTTAGTATTTTGTACTGTATGTGTGGGCAATGGAGTTGGCTGACAATATTGAAGGAAAAAAAAAAAAACATATTGATGTCTCTAAAACACATGTGGGGAACATGTGCGGTGGTCCAATGAAACAAAGGTTGAACTTAGGTGAACTTTATTTTGGGTAAATCAGAAGCATTTTAAACGGTGGCTGGTGTGTGCTAACTCCCCTTTCTCAGGTGTTGGATTGTGATTCATTATTCTGAACACAGGCTTATCCTGTGGAACAAGTTTGAAATGAGGTATACATTTTTTGGAGGATCACAAAAACCTAGCATTTGAACTGGGGTGTTCAGACTTTACAACCACCGTATAAGAGGCGGAATCTGCGAGTTTTCGTCACAGCTCAGCAGGGGAAATGACCCACAGTAACAAGAAGTGGGTGCAAAGCGCAGGAATAATGGGGGGGAAAAAAAGGAGGAGAAAAAGTGGACAGATCGCAGGAGAAGTGTTGTTTTGCTCGCCTGCCCAGTCCTGCTCTGGCCCATGATTCATTGCAAATGAAATGTCACCCTGGCAGGCAGTAATGCAGGCCGGCCTGCTCGCCTGCAGCCTAATTGAATTTTACAGCCATATAAACAACGGTCAGTCAGCGGAGGGCGAGAGAGAAAGAGACCTAGAGAGAAAGAGAGTAGTTATTGATGCCAGTGTTTATAGGTGAAGGTTTCTCATGTGCCATCAGTGAGTATGTAAAGCCCTCAAGGGAACCGTTGCGCAAACCACACAGATGGACGCGTCGCTAGAGTGCTTCTGCCACAAACGTGACTCTCTCAAGACGCACGCAAATATGAGCGTCGATGTAAAAAAAAAAAAAACAATGGATAATTTGAATGCAGCAATCAGAAGAAATCGTTTCATGCTAGCACATGGCATTTCTCTAGTGTTTGTGCCATGACCCCTGTTGGTTAAGTAAGATGTGCTAGTCGACTTGTTTCTGCAGAAGACCACCGGTGAAGATTATATAGGAAGAGTCAGCAGTGTCCCCCCAGGCAGCCCCGGGGGCCAAGTCAATTTGTCCTATTCGGATAGAGGACATCACTAGCGTGACAGCCAGGCAGGTTGGCAGACTGAAAGACATCCACTATATCTGTTTGGAATGACACCCTAGGAGGCAGCCACTTTCTTTGAATCAATAACTTA
The DNA here is from genome assembly GCF_054856515.1 of Filicampus tigris. NCBI lineage: Eukaryota > Metazoa > Chordata > Actinopteri > Syngnathiformes > Syngnathidae > Filicampus > Filicampus tigris. The sequence goes on from NC_141234.1 coordinate 10,209,461, forward strand.
CGTACAGCAACCTAAGCAAAGTTTGGCTGTACGGGTGTGACAAACAAATGGAAAAATAATCAAATCGATATTGTTAACGTAGCCGCTTCTCACACTGCCCTTATCAACAGCCATGATATACAAGATTCCCGTTAGGACAAAAAAAAAGAAAAAGAAGTCTCCAGTTACACTCTTTTTCTGAAGGCTACTTCGCCCAAGAAACTTGCACGAGCAAAAAATGTTTAAAATCAGCTAAATATTCAAAACGGTCATAATGGAAGGAGTAATATGTAATGTAATATAACATATGAGTCATACCGATTCTCAGGCGAGAGATGGTTGAGGTGATAATGATTGTCCTCTTACAATGTTGTATTGAGCAATCGCATGGATGTAGATGAACTTCCCATCGGTGATCAACAATCTGTTCTGCACAATTATTTGAATGCGTGACATTCAATCAATGAATCTACTATTAATCGATCGATTGCTTGTTCTTAATTATCCGTATAGTTTGCTACAAATGTCATGATCGACTAATTATCCCTGTATTGTTCTGTCCTGTCTTATTTTCTTCTCACTGCACCCGTTCCTCACAGGGTGTAGCATTACCAGCTAGAACCCTACTTCCACGTAACATTATTGCAGTCATACACTGTTTAACTTGTAGTGTTCTGTCGTTACTTGTGTTTTTTTCCTCTCTGTTCTCTATTTTTCCTCCATCTCTCCCCTCTTAAACCCCGTTCTGTCCGACTGCTTTTTCCAATAAATATCCATCACAATATAAGTAAGCACAGAGGGAGTGTATAAAAATCCACTGTTGCGCAGACAAACTGCTCCGGCTTAAAAAGGAATATAGATGCTCTATTCTGCATCACATACCCGTCGTTATCGTTGTTAATTACGAGGTCTGAATAAAGCCGTATTCCATGTTTTAGGGTCTTACTGTTTGTGGCCACAGAACAAAGACAGATCTTTGGCACTGCAAAAAATCAAACAGTGACCAAGAGCTTATCTACAGCATCAGTCTGCTTCCATTTTGTATTGTCATGCAAAAGAGTTCCCCTCTTATCTACAGACTATTAAACATGTCCCTTTCTATCTCGCAGTACTTGCAGTAATCTGCAGTCCTGCTGTCCATCCAGTTGCCTGCCGATCTACCGCTGTCTGGTTTACTATTGCTGCCATATAAACCCGTACAAGATTTATGCGAGTGCTAAATGAGAATAATGACATAGGGGGAAGACCAATAAAAACTCTGCTTGCATGTGAATGTGGAATGGATGGGACGGGAAAGATCAAGGTGTGGGACTTCGCCAGTAAATAAGAAACCAGTGAACAGAGCTGACTCATCATGCCTTTTTTTAGTCAATGTTTGTCAATAATTGAAAACAAGTGTGTGTGCGTGGGTGTGTTTATGTGGCTTGCTGGAGTCCAATGCTTCCCGCTGACTCTGACCTTCCGCACCGAGCAGGCAGCCCTGTTTTTTCTCATCCCAACCCCTGACTTCCTTCCCTAAATCCCCGCATGTCACCCTTCCCTCGAGTCATCCATCATTCCCTCCATACTCCGTCCTTTTGTCCGTCCTCTATTTAATCCACCGGTCCTTCTCTTTGTCTAACTGGATGATACTTGCACTCCTTAATCATGGACAGGGGCTTCATAAATACGTCATCCATCACAGTCGGCAGGGCCCGCTAACACCAAACAAACACGATTGATCGGGCGTGGATGTCATGTGGCTTCTCAGTGCAAAAAAAAACAAAACAAAAAAACAGCAACAACACCACAATCTATAACATAAGCAATTAAATAAGCAGCACTTGTATGAATTACATCATAATAAATCTTATATATCAGGGACACACAAGCAAATTGAGCCAACAGTCAGCATAAACAACAAGAAACCAGTGAGGTGAGTCCTTTCTATTTTTGTATATTGAATTTGCACATTCATGTTGGGCCTAAGAAGGACATCCAGATTTTCTTGTACATGACGAGGTGTACATTTGCACAAGCTGTAGAAAAGCAAAAATACACAAAAGCTAGCGTATGTGAGCCTTATCCCCGCCACTGCACACCACCGAGTCTGACTGTTCAAACTGTGCAAATACACACAAGCTATGCAATGGCTCACTCATGGTGTGTCCACGCAGCACTATGGATGATAGGGAGGTAAATTTACAAATTCAATATTATATATTTTTTTTTCCCCAGAAGCTGAACAAGGTAGCAGAGAAAAAAAAACGATAAGAACATGGGTTGATGGAACAAATGAAATTCTACCAGACTAGTGACAATAGATGTACAATGCGATATGTTTGATGTTTGAAATTGTATTAGAAACAAAACTGCGTTTTTTCTCATCACTATTTGAGTTAGGTTTAGTATTAAAAGTTTTTTTTTTTTTTTTTTTTACGTTTTACTGAGCGGTTGTGTTTGGAAATCCGGTTAATCTTTGTACAATGTCAAACTGAATTTTGAATAATATGGATGTTGACTACAGCGAGAGATAATTGCGATATTTAACGTATCTAAAGAAATGTCATTTTTATTATCCAAAGAAAGAAGTACATTTTTTTTTCACGCAGCAAAATAAGCAAACTGTTTTCTTAGCTAATTGTAATTCCCCGAGCTAATGGGTGGCGATGCACATTTAAGTTTGTATCTGACTGGTCAGATTCAGATAAAAATCACACAATTCCAGAAGAAAATTATTGCATGCGTTTGAGATATGTATAGTGACTTCATAGGACATTATCGCGCGATTGATCATTTTTTTCAATATATTGTGCAGCCCTACTTCAACTGTTGCATTTCTGAGCTATACTATAGCACACACTTACTCACTCACTCATTCACGGCAGCGCAGTGCAAATGTCACCCACAACACACGCTTCGGGATGCCAATCACTTCCCACTGTGCCCATTTTGTGAATGTGCATGTATTAGTATGTGAGAAACAGCAAAAGAGAAAGGACGTAAAAAGACTGCAGTCAGTGAAAGACCAACTGTCACAGCAAAGCCTGTCGAGAAAAAAAAAAAAGAAAAAGAAAGGAAAACCTATTTCAAGAATGTGTACAGAAAATTTCTAATCCAGAATGCGTGTCTGGTTTTAATGCATTTTACTCAGTGATGTGTGAGTGCTTAAGGTGCTAATAAATCTGTCCATCCAAAGGGATTATGGTTTGTTTCATCAGCGTGAGGACTACTGGGTGTTTGCGGAACTCTGCATGATGGTACATCACGTCAAAGCGTGTGCGTGTCTGAGCTGAGGCGGAAGAAACAGATGGATGGGTAATGGCTAAGTAATGCACATGAGCCCCGGTTTCATCACGCATACTGTACGGTGTGCGGCTTGATGTGGATCCATGAACATCAACATGCATGCAAATGCACCGTTTGAAGAAATTGTGTTTGCGTGCATATGTACGCAATTATCGCCACAATTGAGGGAGGATGCAGGTGTCCCCAGAAATGTCATCCAGTCTACTTGGGATGCGGTGTGTATCGCTGTGTTTGAGGGAGGGTGCAACAAATGATAACAAAATGAGGGAGGCAGGGTTGGAGAGCCAAGCTGGCACAAGCCTGCATGCTGCAGCCAGGGGGACAAGCACGCTGTCCTCACGACAGGCCCCCTCAGCCAAGCTGTGAGTACAGAGACAACAGCCGGCACACGCTCACGCACACACATTAAAACAGAGTTTGTATTTACCCTCAAATGGGTACAGGGTGATTTATTCTCTCATGAGTTTAGAACAACCAGAGGTTTACTATAATCCAGTTTAGGTAAACAACGATGTTTAGCACAAATATGGAATGAAACCACAATGCAAACCTATTGTTTTTGTTCAGTAGTGATTTTGTTTCACTTTTCTGTAGATTAAGCAGGATGCAGACGTGCCAAAAGTCATGTGCAGGATAGCCTACAGGTCCATAGGAAGCAGAATCACACTGCACGCTAAAAACAGATGGGTTAAAAATAACACCGTTTTGGGTCAAAAATGGTCTGATCCATGAATTGGGTCAATTTGACTCACCTTCTTGCGCTGTGTTGTACAAAACCCATTTTTTTCTGGTTGTTCTGTAAAAAACTACCGATTTATGGGTTGTTTCCTGCAAAAACAGAAAGTTGGGTCAAATTGACCCAAGTAGTGGATTGGTCCATTTTTGACCCAAAATGGTGTTATTTTTAAACCAACATTTTTTTTAGAGTGTAGAATACGGCTTGTTGTTCTCTTTTGTGCTTTTGTTTTGCATTGCCATTTATCAGTCTACTTCCTGGTTCATGGACGATGACAGAAGAGGTTACAAATGGGTGGTCGGCAGTCAATATACTCTGGAGAGGAATGTTCAATTCACAGCAGACTGACAAACATGAAAATATGAAAAGTAAATGCATTAAGCCACACTTTTATGCAGCTCAGTACTAAAATATGATCTTCTTGGCCCATGTGCACCCCCTCCACAGAGTTCTGTGGAATGTTGCTTAATCTGGTAACCAAAAGATTGATCGATCAATAAATTGGAATGAAAATATAACCTCATGTAAAAATGTATTGTTGAACTGTACAGTAATCTAACAAAGTGAAAATTAATCCATATGCATTTATAATTATAAAACGCATGAAATAAACTGTTGCCAAAAAAGCAGACATCATTGTGGATCTCAACAGCCTAAATTACTTCTAATTTAACCTCATTTGAATTCTTTAAAAAAAGAATACTGGAAATAAATTTACTTGGCTGATTCTGATACATTTCATTTAAGGCCAGCAATAAAACCCAGGAATGAAAAAAAATTAATAATTGTGCAATATTTCTTGACGAGGCCTCTTCCCTAATAAGTGTATTTGTTCATCGAAGGCTGACCACCATCTTTTCACTTTCTCTACTGTTCTACTAGAAGAAGTACATTTCGCCAAGGTTAAGTGGGGGCAGATAGCTCTATACACAGATCTCACATCAATTTTGAACAGATGGAAAGTTATTAGTGGAGGTTGAATGGGGGTGTCAAGAAGTGATTGTGGGACAGCAGGGCAATTGCTACACACTGGCCTCTCCACCTAAAATGGATAATTTTTTAATCGATCCGGGGTTTGCAGATGGGGGGCAGACAGGCAGAAATGTGTGTGTGTGTGTGTAGTAGTAATCCTGAACTAAAATAATTGCCTGTGCACTAACTTAGAAATACGTGCATAACTCCATTGTGTCGCTTCAGGACAGGGTCAAGTAGTTGAATCTCAGCTCACACCTTCTTGTGTGGAGGTTTTTTTTTTTCATCGCCCGATTAATATTGCATTTGTGGAATATGAGTTAGCAGCAAAATCCACCTGTTTTTGTCCATCTCCACGGGCAGCCATTTTGCCACTTGCTCTCTGCTGAAAATGGCATCACAGTTGCTCAGGGCTCAGGTAACAACCCATCGCGGCTGAGCTTCAGAAAACAGGTGAGCCGTGATTGGCCGTTAGCTGAGCCCCGAGCAACTGTGATGTCATTTTCAGTCGACCGCAAGTGAGAAAATGTCAACCCCCTGAGATGGACAAAAACGGGTGGATTTTACTACTTACACAAATGCAATATCGATCAGAATGCCGTGTTTAGACAAGTGGGGCTCCACAGAACATATTGTAAAGCATTTTTGGGGGTTGACTTCCCCTTTAAAAGGGACCCGCACAGAGAACTGACCTCAATCCTCATCCCACCAAACACTTAAGCAACATCTAGTCATTTTATTACTTTAATGCTAAATTAACATAACAGCGGACATTTCTACACATCTAAATCTCTATTTCCCTTGTAGCTCGGATGTTTTATGTAGCTCGGATGCGGAGAGGGAAGCTGAAATAAATGAGGACGTCACATCATGAGAGGATGCAAAGTGATTAAAGCTGGAGAGCCAACCTGTTCTTGAATGCATTTATGTCGGCCGTATTTAATGCATGAGTCCGGAATGGAGGATTCAAAACGGGACAGGCGGGTGGTGGTAATGTGCTCTCATTTGCACGTTCAACCCATCGTCTCGATGGTTGTAGAACTTCTCTTATCCCTCCTCTCCTCCAAGTTTGTTTTCTACAACTTTGTTCTGCAATTTAACAAAGTCTTGGAATTTCTCTTATTCGAAATGACATTTTGTTCAACTTTAAGAGCCCCGAAGCTTCTAATTTCGCTCTCATCCATAACTCACTCATTTTACTTTGATCCCATTACACTCATTCATTGTTCAGCTTCTTTTCACTTCTGAGTCACCACCTCCTCCTCCTCCTCTTTCCGCACCACCATTGTGTATGCATTTGAATTTGTCCGCCGCTTTTATAACTCATATTTTATGCATTCAGCTCTCTTGCAAGGCGACTAACAAACAGCACAACCACAAGAATTCCCTGACAGTTCGCTTCGGCACCGTCTCCCCAATGTTCATCTCATCCGCACTCATAATGACCTGTTTGTCTCTTGCTTCCATTCTTTCTTCGACCGCTTCTATGTAAATAAAGGCGGGAGATGAATGAACGGCGACTACTTGGCCTCCACCCAGCTCACATATTCAATAAGCAAGATATTCCATGTGACAATAGGGCTACATTTACATGAGAGTGAGTGAGACTTTGTTGGGCTGTGAGTCTATTTGCTGGCTGTCTTGCCACATGTTGCTTGGCAGGCGAGCCAAACAAATATATCAGATGCCCTTCCCAAAAGAGCACGTTAGATTTTTTTTTTTTTTTTTTTTCCCCCAGGAGACAGTGAATTATTTAAAGTGAAGGCAGGTGGAAGAGATGACTAACAGAAGTCGGGGACGCTGCTAGGGAAGAGATGGATGGGGAAGGATGGAGGGAAGCAGGAGGACCAGATGGGCAAAGCTGGCACAGAGCCAAGGAGATCTGGTATAGAGAGATAGGGTGAAAAATGTGGTGGCGAGAGCGTCATGAACGTTTTGGATTAAGGAGGGAATATTTAATGAATTTTACAACATTAACAACTTATTAAACTGAAGAAGCAAGAGGACCGAAAAGTTGGTTGCCAGACTCCTGAAACAAAAACAAAAACAAAACAAAAATGTAGAAAGTAAAATTGAAGGATTTAAAGCGCCTTAGTCTTGGCATATCAATATGTGTCGAGGGGAACATTAATTTGCGGCCAAACTAGCTGACTGCTAAATGTGTTCTCTTATTTATTTTATCAAAAGTTCTTCAATTCAAATGCAAATGGCCGATAGAGGGCTTAGCACACCGCATACCATGTATGAGAGATGGGGCCAAGGTGGGGTCATACCCTATAGATATACTGTATATACATATATGTATGTACATATATGTATACATAGACATCCATCGGATGTGTATTGATTTCTACATACATGTCTTTGCTCTGCCTCTAGACACACACCACTTCCTCGCACTTGTGTTAACAAGTACACTTCAAAGGGGAATCCTAAATTCACTCGTCAGTTGCAATTGCCATTTACTTATTTCAACTTTTACATCTAATCGTACCTCTTCAATTTTAAAGGTAAGTTTGCCAACTAGTTGGCAAACTTAACAAGTTGCTAGCTCGCTAGGTTTGCTGCTTGCCATCTTATATTACTTATAGGCACAAACTAGGTATACAAAATCTAGACAGGACCTTGAAAATAACAATTGAGAATTCATTAAGGAGCTCCTTGTTCAGAACCTAGAACAAGATGAGTAAGAGAGAGCTGATGAGGTCATGACGGGGGAAGATGAGTGGCACACATGGTACAGCTTCAGAAAGACAAGTGTGCACTGGTGCCAAATCGTAATCACACATAAACACACAAACCGCCTCTCACACACAAACAGAGCCAAATACATCTCCAGCTTCAAGAGCAGATTTCAGCCAGTTAACCTGCCTCTCCACCCGCCTCACCCCACCACATGGTCCCATCAGGGGGGCAGGCGGGGAGACGGGTGGAGCGGTAATAACAGCTTGATGGATAGGCGCGCTGAAAAAGTAGGCAAATCAAGTGAGGGTGGAAATGTGTGGGAGAGAAAGACAGCAAGGTAGCTTGAAATCAAAAGCAGACATCCCGGATACGGGCGAGAAGTGCAACTTGGATTGTTGGGACAAAAATTAAGCGTCGGGAGTGCATGGGGGGTAAATAGGTCAGAGAAGTGATGAAGTGCAATAGGGCGGGGGAAAGGGAAGGAGAGCGACATGAAGGAACAGCAGGGTGGTGAAGGCGCCAGGAGCCGGATTGTTGAGCAGCAAACAACAGAAAGATAATAAGAGAACGTGCTGAAGGCATGCTCCACACTCACAGTAATTACATAGCAAAGAGCAGGCTGCCTTAATTAGAAAAGGAAGGAACTTGTGAGTGTGACAGAAACACGTGCAGAGAAAACACGGCGTTTGCGAGGTGAATTATTACATAATTTATTTCGCCTCAGACCGGAGCGGCTGGTGGTGTTTCATCATTTCATAATGAGACTGGAGGACATGTGTGCAGCCATCAGTGTAACGCCGGAGATATATGATAAAGAGCGCACATGCAAGTCTGGCTGATAGCCGGTAAAACGACAAATAGCTACACTCCCTACTTTGTTTGATTCTCGATTCTTTTCTCGTCTACATCTTCATTTCACATAAAGAAGCTGAGCGAGCAGATATGCAAATTTGCAGTACCGTCCCGCACATTTGTTTCTACGTTTTACCGGAGGCTGGTCAAGTGCTGCCGTGGCCTTTTCCTCTGTGACGGGAATAAGTGTTCGTTATTCATTAACAGTAGCTAGATAGCCTCCATTTATCCATCCCTGACATACTGTACACTCATTTGTAGTTATTCAATTACAAGGGTCATAGGGAAATGACACTGAGCTCTTTAACAGCACATATATTTTTTGACAATTAGACATTCATTGAAGCAGCAAGCCAAAACCAAAAGCTTGAAGGTTGTGATTTACTTTGTTTCTCGAGAGATTTGAGTCCAAGGCCTCCCGAATGTGTTTTCTCAGAAAACCTTTGATTTAAAAGTTTTTACAACTCCAGTCCCAGAGATAACTATCAAGAGTTTTATTTTCACTACCTGTACAAGCTTTTCTTCACAGCTAGTTGTGGGAAAACAGCTCTCATATTTACCAGCTATAATATGCAATTGTGTCTTATACAAATCTGACACACCTGTACAATATAACAAGATTCAACACAACCGGTGTTTAAAATATGCCTTCATAAATGCTACACGTCACAATAATGCTGATTTTACATTGAATTTGAGGCACAGCATTAATCAAAAACAATTTGCATTATTGAGACAGTTTGCAGTGCTGGAGAACTGGGATGTGTTTTGTAATTTACAATGGTTCCCTTCCAAATTACAATGTCTTCAGGAAATGTCCAGTGTATGAAGTAAAATAAAAAGGGAAAATTCGTTATTAACATTTGACATGTTTTATGACAATTACGGTATTTTCCGGACTATAAGCATCTACTTTTTTCCTACGTTTTGAACCATGCGGCTTATATAAAGGTCCGACTATTCTATGGATTTTTCTTCCACCGCTAGGTGCGGTCCAACAGGAATTCCAATACAATACAACACAATTGCCATTGACAGGATGTGTCTGCAGGTGGAGGAGTTCAAGAGGCGAGGGCGCTATAACCTAGGTTATGAATTAGGTGGTATGCGGAAGTACAGCAAAAAAAAAAGGTGGACGTAACAACAAACTGGAGTGGCAGCGGGCAGTGAAATGAATATAAGTACTGTTTATTTTCTCTTGGTTCTCTTCCATTTTAATCAGTAAAGTTGCGTCCGTGTTAAATGTCACTGTAAGCAAAGAATCTGTTCACGTACATAAATGTACATTTACAGTTCAAAATCGTTCTGTAATTGTAGTACATTTTCAACATGCATAGGTGCGGCTTATATATGTTTTTTTTCATTGGTGTTTTAAAAATAGAGCGGGTGCGGCTTATATAAAGGTGCGGCTTATAGTCTGGGAAATACAGTAACCTAACCACGTTACACCGATTTAATAACCATGGTAGCATAAAAGATGCTTCTGCAAACTCAGCAGTAATCCAGCGGTGCTGGCGTGACTGTTACATCGCATGTGCTAATAATCCTCTACTGCACAACACAGCTCACGCCATTATCAGTAGGTACTCACAGGCTACTCAATATTATTGACCTGTGTTGAGACACTTAGTGCATTTGCTCTTGCTTCGTTAAACACTTGAATAAGACGTGTTTAGAGTTTTGTGCAAATGTTCGAAGGAGAATTAGTGGCAGGGATTGCGTTATTGCATTTATTATGTTTCACGGGTGATGCACACACATTTATTCTCCGAAGCAAGCCGTAGTTATCTATTCCTATCGGGCAATCAACAAAACACTTTGTGTGCGAGTGTAGTTGTGCCACTGGTTTGCCTGTCCTAGTTTGACACAAGTTGGATCAATAGTTTTAATTAATTGTGTATTAATGTTTGTATATTGTATACGTCTATACTTAATATACATTTAAAAAGAAAGTGTTTTGATACAGCTCCTGAATCTGCTCTTACTGGAGGTGTACCTAATGGAGTGTCTGGGGAGTACAAAAATGCACTACCCCGGTAACAAAATGAATAGAATTTGGTGCTAAGAGGGGGAGACTGATTGAGAATGAGCACTTCTTTTCACTTTTCCTGCGCTCAACTGTCAGCTCTCTCTTTTGTTCTGACGTGTGAAGACAGCTCATTCATAGACTCAAACATTTTCTATCCAACACCACATCACACAATCTCTCAGTTCCATTATCATGTCTACAGTCTTACCAGTGGCATATCCTTTTCAAATTGTTTATGTATTCAGCTCACCAGTAGATTATTATTATTATTTTTTTTAAATATAAACAAAAATCCCACCCACAAAAATATGCACCACCTGGTGGGTGCATGTCTCTCCATTTTATATCCATATCAGCTGATATAATTTGATTAAAAGGGAAACATAAAATTTCTCCCTCTTTTGTAGAACTGAATAATGGGAGCTCATTTTAATTTTTTTTCCAAAAGCCAACAGTGCCTGCCTACACAATCGCCTCCCTTGTGACTACAACGCCCACAATGCATTGCAAAACAAAACAAGCTGAGCTGCGAAAGCTTTACCGCTACCGCCAGGAGATTTACGGTAACTATTTCTCAAACGATGAGCAAACGTCTTTCTGACGTTTTTTTACGTCAGCATTTCTCAACGATGAGCAACGTCTTTTTTACGTCAACATTTCACCCACCCTACGCACACCACACATGAAGCTTGAGTGGGAATGCGTGTGTGTGTGTGTGTGTGTGTGCGTGTGTCCTTTTGGCTGGATGTAAATGCCAGAAGTGAAGCTGTGGTTTTCAACAGAATGAGGGCACAGTACATTAGTCACCATGTTCACACACAGAAACACAAGCACATTCCGAATGTGACGCCTCACATACCACGTCTTGTGAGATTTGCAACGTGTTTGGGTTTTTTTGCATCTTTTTGGATGCACATGTCTATTACAATGTTGAAGAAAAGATGGTGTATCCACATTATTGTTTTTTAATCATTCTATTTTTAATAAGATCATTAGATTTATCTTTGATCTAACCTTTTATACATTGCATATAATGAATATATTTTAAGGTATTCCTAGACGAGGCCCCGCAGCCTTATTAGGGGGAAAACAAATCTATAATGGAGTTCCGTCCAACCCGGTTCTTGTAATGTTTGAAGGTGATGATGTATCCAAATCAAATCCCAATACACTAAACTTGTCTCTGAGTATTTAAAACAACAAATGGGGATTACAAAAACTATGGTTGACTAAAAACATTCAGCGCCAGGCCAATGCTCGTCTCTAAAGCAGAAAGTCGGGCGATAACCACCCTCGTGAGATAGTGGGCCATAAATCAGTGCTATGCTCTCCTTCCCACGATGAGCGCTCTATTCTAATGTCTACGTGTAATTACGTGATTGCATTATTATTGCATTGCTATTCCGTGACATCAGTGTTATCAACACAGCTAATGTGTGTGCGTTCTAGTGTGCTGTGAAAGCCGTAGCACAGACATATAGCCTCAGTAAGCATGTACGTGTATACGGCAGTAATAAAGAGTGACCATGTTTTTCTTATACTGACGAAAACAAGCTTTATCAGAGCATTTATCAAATCAGCACTATTGTATTTGAGAGAATGTCTTTGTTCTGCGGTTGTTTCTTTCTTCTGGTTTATTCATCCGCCTCGCATTGTTGTCATGTAAAAGAACATTTTGACATCAATAGACACTTTCATATCTTCTTCGCATCTTCTAAGCAAATCGTCTTTTTAAATGGCTTTCCTCCTTTCATGACAGTAAGCTCATTGTGGGTATTTATTCCTATAACCACGCTCATTTTCCCAAACATCGTACATTGTTTATGCTTTCTTACCTTCACAGCTGCTGTGTCCCTCCTCGTAACCTGCACTGCAGCTGCATTTCCCAATGGGGACCAGCCATTCCCCTTCGGCGCTGCAATGCATCCTGGGGGGGCTGTCGGCATCCACCTCGGAGTTGTTGACGCAGCTGCCGCGCACCTCGACCAGTGTGGAAAAAGCCGCCTCGGCTACCGTGTCTGGAAAGATGGCCAGGTTCTGGACGGTGGCGAGGCAGCGCTTGTAGTACACCCGCACCGCCACCAGAGCTACGCAGGCCCCAACATCCTGGAACGCCAGGTGGAACCCCCTCCGGTTGAGGTGACCGATCTCCCGTACCTCTGTGTTCAGCTTCATTTTCCTTTCGCCCAAATCACCCTGCGTGAAACTCTCGTCGGCGGCAATGGTGTCAATCTTAGTGTAGCGGTCCTCTCGGGTCACGCCGCCAAGGTCCCTGTCCGATTCGACGTATAGGAGGTTGAAGGTCTCCTTGCAGGTGCCCGCCACGCCGGGAATGCTGTTGCAGTCGCGAAGTGTGAACTGAAGTTCCACGAAGATGCGCTGGCCGCCTCGACGTGCCACCCAGCCCGTTTGCAGCCAGTTGTTCTGCTGGGTAGGCTCCATCACATTGCACACCTGATAGGTCCGGATGGGCTTGTACTTTTCATCGACGCCGCTTATCTCCTCCCACTGGAGGGGGGGGAGAAACATTTTTAATGAGAAAAGATTACACACATTTAAAACTTTTCATGTCAGCTTATCCTTTAAGAACTTTTCGTCTGTGTTTTTCGATTCTATTTTCATAGACGGGTTACTTCATCCGCCATGTAGACCGCACGCCTGACTTTAAAGGGAATGAGAGGAGCCGCTTCGACCGGCCGGGAACCAAGTCATCTGTGTTCAGTCCCACTACGGTGCAAACACCCATTTCTAACTGTGCCGTCTACTGCACCCATGCGCACAGTAGCACTGCACTTTGTGCTAGACTTGTGCAGGGCATGAAAATAGAGCCCTAGGACGGACCATGTTATGACTTGGGAATGTAACTACTGAGAGGAACAGAGAAAATCAACACAATGAACCAACCGAGTCTGACAGAAAACAGGTAATTAAAAACAAGGAACACTTGCACAAGACACGAGTGGCTGAGGGAGCTGGTTGGAAGACACAAGGGACCGGGTTGACAAGCACGGGTGGAAACTAAAAACCTTACAAGCAGGACAAGCCATGAACCACAAGAAAACAAGACACAACATAAGATAAAGATGAATTGTTTTGAAAATGTTGATAACAAAGGAAATTACTAAGATTTGAATATCTTGAAGTATTTTCCAGTTGTGTCATTTCCAGCTAAACGCCCATTAAAAAATAAATAAATTGGAAAACCACTACTCAAAATATGTGCACGGGTATGAATAATTTGGTCTTAGCTGCACTATGCTGCTAAAGAACAAGAACAATTCAAAGGCACAAGCCTCGTCTGTGGGACCTTGACAGACGGTAGGACCAATTTAAAATACTAAACTGCTTAAAGTTGCAATATTTTTCCTGAGAAAATGTTAGTGCATGTTGCAAATGCACAAAGGTACAGAAGAATTGTGAGAGTGAAAATGGAATAAAACATGGAGTCGTCACCTCTGCGATCGCTTTAATTCTTCACTTTAATTTATTAACTTGTGCTTTGTGCACTATGCCATGCCGGGACAACAAATGTCCTCCCCCAACATGTTCGCACAAAATTGTCCATAATGCCTCGATAAGGTGAAGAATCAAGATTCAGTGTGGGTCTAGGCCAGGGGTCACCAAGTCCGGTCCTCAAGGGCGCCTATCCTGCATGCTTTCCATCCCTCCCAGCTCCAACACACCTGATTGAAATGATCAGCTCATCAGCAAGCTTTTCAGAAGCCTGATAACGATACAGATCATTTGAAACAGGTGTGTTGCAGCAAGGAGGGATGGAAAACATGCAGGATAGGTGCCCTCGAGGACCGGACTTGGTGACCCCAGGTCTAGGCCAACCTATGATTGATTCATTATTGACGAAGAGTTCTTCTTTTCTGACTTAGCAGTCGTGCAGCAAAGCAGCCATTGAAAATGGCTTGTTAGTGCGAAACAACACCACTGCCATGGTGACAAATTTTCTTTTCAGAAGGGGAGCGATTGATGCATCAATTGATTCTTTCATCGAGCGCCCAATCCGACAGGCAGCACGACAAGTGGATGCAATCTCGTCAAACTGTTGTGTTTGTGCTCGGCTCTGAAACACGCTGGCCTGCCGGCAAACTGTTTTCTACAAGAGTCAAAATGTGGATGAGTGGACTGTAAAAACTCCATCAGATTCTCATGAGTAGCCTCACACGAGAATACCAAAATATTAATTTCTATTTGTTAAGGACCCTGCTGTTCACTCATAGATGAGTGTAAATACAAGAATAAAATGCTGCATATATCCATTTAATAATGATTGATTTTTATTTAGTTACAGAGATGTTACGGTCTGCTACCTTCACAATTTAAGTGATAATCCGATAATGTGGATCCCAGCGTGCATAAATAGAAACGTTAGGGATCATGTGATATTTTCCATGCTCTCTTAATAAATGAATTTGTTAAGATTTGATAAGGGGGCGGGCACTGCAGGTTCTTTTACATTTCCAAAACATTGACAAATTGAATACTGCCAATTATACATAGGTGTGAACGGTTAAAACCAGTTTGAGGTCCCGTGGTATAGAACACGGAACAGATGATTAGTTTACAGCTGCGTTTGCAAAGATGGTAGGCTGCTTTTGTGTTAGTTTAGGTCTATTATTGTATTATTATATTTTGTTATCCTAAATAATGCACATTGACATATATAGCTGCAAGATGGTACACACACACACACAAAAAACGGGAATCTTACTACCGACTGATCAAGTTACATATTGCACCTCTCTAATTCTGGGGTAACAGGGATTAGAACTATCACAACAATAAATCTAATGCCATTATGTCTTTCCTTTTTCTGATGGTGTTAACACTAACAGATGTAGGGATGTGCACTATCTCCGAGACAGGGAGATTAACAAGGTGTGAAAGGATGGGCAAGTCTGATGAGCCAGATGTTAAGCGGGCAGCTGTGTTCCCAAACACAGCAACTCAACGAGCATGTAAACAAACACAAAAAGAGTCATAGGCAAAGAAAACAAACCATGCCAACTCACCCCATTGGGGGGATATGAGGTCCAACCCAGCTCCGCCTGAGTCTCTTTAGAATTCAGCAGCACCACTGCAGGAAGAAAACACATTGATTAGATAAATATGTTTGTTGATGGTGCATGACAACTCAAGAAGGAAAAAAAAAAAAAAAAACGCTTCTACTCTCAACTTTGTAAAGTGTAATAATGAAAGTGCAATATGACAAGCTACATCTGGAATAATGAAATAAGGATCATTGACTCCGAAGAGGGCTTGTCAAAACATGGACCTATTGTGTTATTTTATTGATACCTTTCAATAGTGTCTGTTGAAGACTTTATCATCATTGATCTGTGCCCATTAAATTAGGTTTCAGCGGCATGGTTGTGCACCCAGTAGCAAAAGTCATAATTTCCAGGACCATGGACAGCGCACAAGGCAACTAAAACGGTGAGCAGCACTTTGACGTGCCTTTGGTGTCCTCATCAGAATAACTCAGTCATCATGAAAATGTAGTAAAATAATGCAATTCGGGTGTCCTATTAAAAGTCATCAAATGTTTGCACACATACCAGAACAACCATAAGTCACCTAAATCACATTGTTAACATGGATGCATTGTCCACAACAAGCTTTTTAATAAAACAACTCATTTTGATCATGATCAATTGTATTTTCATTATCATGAACATTTTGCATGTGTCGCCGAAATTTCTGTCACTTTAAGAAACTCTCAAAGGTTTTCAGTGACATTACTACCAGCATGTTGTCTTTATTTGGAAATAGTTTCATCCCTATTTCCCAACCTATGTTATATACTGTAATACCTTAAATGGTGACAAAAAAGCAAAAAACGTATTTTTTTTCCAGAATATGTTCTATGCAGGCCCTCTAGTTGAAATATGGCATTCTGATTAATATTACGTTTGTGGAATTTAAGTTAAGCAGCAAAATGCACCCACTTTTAGCCATCTCAGGGGGCGGCCGTTTTGTCACTTCTGTCGACTGAAGATGACGTCGAAGTTGCTCAGGGCTCAGATAACCACCAATCGCGGCTCACCTGTTTTCTGTCATCTTCAGTTGACAGAAGTGACAAAATGGCCGCCCTGTGAGATGGCTAAAACTGGGTGGATTTCTCATATTCCACAAACGCAATATTAATCACAATGCCTTGTTTCAACTAGTGGGAATGCATAGAACTTATTCTGGAAAACAAATGTTTGGGTTGACCTCCACTTTAAAGTAACTGCGGTTTGCTTTTATGAGGACAAATTGCTAAGAGGCCATTAGGAGAAGAGTTTTGCACTCATTCTTTTCTTTTCTTTTTTTTTTTTTTTTTAGGACCGGCCCTCAAGCCAACCGCAGTGCCTCGGCTAGAGTGCAAAAACTGAAGCCTTGATGTGCCATGAGAGATCATTTACTAAACACTTAACTTTATTGTTTTTGGGTTAACACCAGCGGCTGCCCAAAGCATGGTTCTGTGCTTAGCAGATAACATGGAGGCTTTTGGAGGAGATTAGAACGTCAGAGGGCAAGGTTGCAGGAGAACTGCTGAGGGAAGGCTGAGGCGAGACACTGGGAGAGAAACTAATCAGCAAAGGAGGGTGAAAAGAGAAGAAAAAAGGGGATGAAATGGAGGAAAGCCGGCAAACAGAGATGAGGGGGGTGGAAAAAGTGAACAAGAGCGCAAATGAATGAACACGTTGGTTAAACACCAAGGGATAAATGTTCCTTAGTGAGCCGTCATGTCAGAGACTCGGAGGAAATAGTTGGCACTATGATCACACAATGAATACAGAAGTCATGTAATCGCAGCCTAGTTAGGCACTCTAATAGGCCTTTGGGGGGAGCATAGAACAAAGACTCGAGGCGGTAGTCACAAAAAGGTAAAACGGGAAACCAAAACAGATGAGGCGCAAATGTACTTACTCAGAGAACATTGGACAAGGACAGTGTCACTCACTCTATTAGCTATGACCAAGTACTGTGACACAATAACACCTATGACTAATTCAAAGGTTGTTTCATAAATAATTGCTCATCATTAACAGGGATGATTTGGAGATGAGAGACATTTATGTTTTGGTCTTTCAGCCTCTGAATGCAAAAAAAAAAAAGACTTTGTGAAGTAATTACGAAAAGAGAACATGATCAAAATGATCTTTTATCTATACTATAATGAAGTATGGATTAACATGGTCATGACTTGAGTAAGGTAATTTTAGGTGCCAGTGATTTTGGCGGATCTTTCAAGTCCCACAGGATAGTGTTCTATGATTATTTTAACATCAAATCCTCCAAATGAAAAAAATATACTCTCTCTTTTCGCCAGAAAAAGTTTGATTCTACTTTTTTTGTTCTCTTGGAATCAACGGTAGAACATAGGTACATTTCAAGCAATGTAACTCAAAATCTAGAGACCTTTTGCATAAACCAAGATACCATCAAGCGAAACAGTGGCTTTGATGCTAATTGTTTTGTTTTCATGACAGGTTTCATGTTTCATTCTATGAAGAAACTAATGGCTTTTGATTTGCAAAATAATCGTCTACTTTGTGAAACAAGCACTAGAGTGAGGTCAACTCACCAGGGCAGCTCTGTAAGACATTCGCGCAGCCACTAAAGCTTCATGTAACAATCTCGTCATTCTCGTCAACTTTCTAAGATGGTTGTTGTATTTTTTTTCCCATTTATGACACAAACATACAGTACATCTGTTAACTAATCATAACGCATACTGTGTGATATAGATATAATACACAGTCCATCTATATGTACCTATGTAAACATATATCTATATATGTATCTATATATACAGTATATAGACCTATATCTATATCACATTAGAAAATGTATTTATATAGTGTCAAAACTTGATATAGCGCTCATCTTGAATCCCACTTTGCATTGCAGATGCACAATATAGCCACACTAAAACAATATATCCCATGAGGGAATCCTGCTACGGCGCAAGACTGCTCACAACCCTCGGGACCTTCCGGGATACAGCGACTTCAACATCAGCTAAAAAGTTACTGGATGTTTGTGTCAGCAGTTTGCAGTGCAGTTATCATCGTACAAGGTGAGGTCTGTGTATGTATTATTTGTCTCCCATATCATATTCTCGTGAGAATTTAGCAGCAAATGAAAAGTTAAACACTTTATTACGTTCAAACAAGGTTGTTTTCCGGCAAAACACTCCATTATATATATATATATATATATATATATATATATATATATATATATATATATATATATATATATATATATATATATATATATATATATATATATATATATATATATATATAAAATCCAGAAGGTTAAAAATATATTTAAATGGTGATGATAAACTGTAGTAAAGGGATGGATATATTCTGAGAGGCAGTATATGTCACAAAGCTCAATTGAGTATACTATTGGTACAGAACGTTTTGTTCTCCGGGGCCCGTTAAGAGATTTAAATGAGTAAATATCATACAAATGCGTTACAAATAACCAAAGTTGAGATCACCTACAGCAAAGTGCTCGAATAAATCAAACTGCACCTTCTCTTTATGTAGCAAAAGCTTTCTTTCTTTTGATTCAGTTGAAGGCAGCTTTGCCACAAGGGGGACATTTCAAAGACCAAAGGGGCCCATACACTCAGTTTAGAGTTTTTTTTTTTTGTTTGTGTTTTTACGACATAAAGAGGCCAGGTTTTCAACATTCAACCATGGAGAACGATAACTCTCTCTGGTGAAACATAGCTCTTGGTAACACAATGATGCCCACGCTAACAAAGGCAGACGGCTTTAATCCATCCCACTGAAAGGGGCTCATTTTTATAATTCGCCTCTGTAATATTCTATAGTTTCATGTTGGGATTAGCGCCCGGCATTGGCTGTCCTCTCCGTGACCCACAGGCTACTTATCAGCCATTCGACACCGAGCCAACTGCAGAGCTCAAAAAAGCTGAGGCGAGAGCACCGAGACCTGGATAAGCAGAGTCTGCCGATGCTTAGTTGGGCCAGCTATTGTCCAGGTATTATCCCTCCCCTACAACAAAAGAGTGGAAGAGGGCACAGAGACTTTGAAGAGGCTGCATATAATATGGGAGGAGGAAGTGGAAAGAACGTGATGTTCGGCAGTGTGGTAAGGTAACCCTCAATCTTGGACTCTGACAGGAAAATTGGATATTTGAAAAGTAGCATCCATTAACAGAGCTTTTTTTGTTTGTATTCAGTGCGCTGATGTGTCTTGCAATTTCTTACCAAAGAGATTTAGTGCAAACAAATGTTGCAAAATCCTACTTCGAAAGGTTAGTATACTGTAACTGTGCTCAGTATATTGTGCGCAGCATATGCAGGTTGGCTGAAGTCAATCAATAAGCAAAGGCCACATTCAATTTGAAAAAATAATAGAACAGACCACTCCGCATGCTTAAAGACCCCAAAACAAATGTCTTACCAATATTTAACAAATGACCTACAGTTGAGTGTTAACAACCCTGCCCAATTTGAATTATTAAATCAAATCGCCAAGTCGATAAAACGAGGCTTCAAAATGGTGAAAAATCAAGTGGTTGTTTCCGCTCACAAATGGGTATGTCTGCCGAATGACTGAAAGCACTCCCAGCTCAACTGTTAACTTGAAATCAACCAATACTGTAGATAGCAATGTGTACAGGCACTATGAAAATGCTGGTCGCTTACAAGAGGTAAAATCACATTAAGAGGCTCACTTTCAAAACGGAACAGTTACTGTGGACTACAATCGTAAAAGATGCATCCAAGAAAAGTCACACTCATTGATGGGGTCATAATGGAACTGCTGATGAGTCGCCCAACTACGGAGGTGAACTCTTCAAATTCAGTGAACTCTTGACATTTTACCACTTAGAACTTATTTATCTTTTCAACCATATATGAGCTAGTTTACTGGGCTTCTCTGATACGTCAAACAGAAAGCAATTTAGCTTGATATTTAACCGACAAAACTTTTCCCCCCCCTTTTTTTTCGACACAAGAATGCAATATAGCCCTTTTCTAAAAATGACCAATGGTGGACATTGTGATTTCCTAGGAATGTTGTAGAAGTGATCATTTGAAAACGCAAACACTCGAACAATTTGTTTAGAAATAATGTGTCGCATGTTGATGTTCATCCATTTCCTACCTTGTTGATGAACATGATGATGAGTGCCTTTATATATATGAATATCATTAATAAATTGACTTTGCAAGGTTACTGGACTGGTCATTTTCAGATCACACACAATAACATGAGTTTCAAATCTTGGCAAGCGTTAAAAACCATGAGTTGTGTCATTGGCTTTAAAAATATTTCCCAGTAGAGTTTTGAAGATGCAATAAAATTGCCTCAAGTAAAAGAATGTTTTTTTTTTAACTCATACCCTGCCACTGATGGATTTACCCGTATTTTCACAGTCCAGCTATCCAATCCCGGGAACGTATTTAATTTTTTTCAAAATTTTTCATACGTTATGACAAAAGAGGGTCTGAAAATGTCTGGCAGTGAATGAGTTAAAAAAAACTACACTCATCCGGCCAAACATGTCTATTTTTGACAATTTCAGAGAAATGGAATCTGTGTAGTCAAACCACCTAACCGGGGAGCTCCGTTATGGAGAGCCATTTTAAAAACATGCATCACGCATACGAGATGAATAATTGAGCCATTTTCAGCAGGACACTGTTGATGCCTAAGGACACTACTTATTCACTTGCCCCCTAAATATTGAAGACAAATCAGCCTTGAACTCGGTGTGAATTTACCGTCTTTCTTGAGCGCTACAGAAGCATGGTGGGATCATTGTACACGGGCGGCCTGAATCTCAGCACTTCCTATGAGAAATTATCTTCCTGTTTACTACACTACCCCGCTGCTTAAAGACATGGGAGGGGAGATAAAATGGAGCTGAACAAAAAGCAATACAGTAATACAGTACTGCCGTAGAACAGATAAAAAGGATAAATGGATGGGGATATGAAGTGTCACATAAAAACACAAACAGGCACATAAAAAATAAATGCTCTGTATAAATGGACACAGGCGCAAATCAAGAGCGTGCGCGTGCACACACACGCGCATACACACATAGTATCTTCTTAGATAAACGGTGACAGGAAACCCACTTTGTCACAGACGCACACGCGCGTACACACAGCACGACCATAATAGCAGCTGTAACAGCAGAGCACATTAACTTCAAACTGGGCTCTCCCGTTAAAAGAGTCATTAAACTTTCAACTTCTGTAATGTGACATACTGTAAAGAGACTGGGCTGTCCTCTCTCTCAAGTCCAGCATGCAATTAACTTCATGATGAATGGCCGTAATCGCCGCACAGCGCCCGTGTCTCTTTATCTATATAATGCGCTGAAATAAGCGGCTCAACCGTGACACAACATATAATGCAGTGGTGTTACAGTGGTGAACAATGCCCAATTTTATCCTAGATTGTTCCACAATGACATTTGTAATTATGTATACAAGTAAATCAGCAAATTACCAACAACAATTATCTAGTGTAGTGTTATTAATTGTGGTCTAGTGACATAAGGTGTAGGCCATAAAGCCCAGACCGGTGGAAGGCTGCAGTGATGGTTGACTTTGTTGAATTTTCTCCCATCTCCCTACTGCATCTCTGGAGCTGAGCCACAGTGATCTTTAGTTCTTCTTTACCTCTCTCGCCAAGGCTCTTCTCCCACGATTGCTCAGTTTGGTTGGATGGCCAGGTCTAGGAAGAGTTGTGGTCATCCCAAACTTCTTCCATTTGAGGATTATGGATGCCACTATGCTCTTCGAAATTATTTTGTAACCTTGGCCATATCTGTGCCTTGCCACAATTGGTGATCAAAGACCTCTCTGATCAACTTGGACAGTTCCTTCAACCTCATGATTCTCATTTTCTCTGACATGCACTGTGAGCTGTAAGGACTTATACAGACCTTTCCTATTCAAGTCCAATCAGTTTAATTAAACACATCTGGACTCCAATAAAGGATCAGAATCATCTCAAGGAGGTTTCAGAAGAAATGGCCAGGATGTGAGTTAAATATGACGGTCGCTGAAAACGGTCTGAATACTTTGGACCATATGATATTTCACTTTTTCTTTTTTCATAAATTTGCAAAAATGTCTTCATTGCTGTTTTTTACTGTGAAGATGGGGTGCTGAGTGTACATTCTTGAGAAATAAAATGAACTTTTTGGATTTTGGCAAACGGCTGCAATGACACAGAAAGTGAAACATTTCAACGGGTCTGAATACTTTCCGTACCCACTGTACATTGAGTTAACGCTTCCTAATGGAGCTGCAAATGCACCAGTTAAGTATTGCGCCCGCTATGTCTTTCGCTCGTTCTGCTTCCACTAACTTCCGGGAATAACAGAAACGCATATACTGACGTCAGAGACATGCACGGTAAAGACGGCTTGTTCCGAAATGTCGGAATAAGTGTTTTCATGTGTGCTGATCGGATTAACAATCAATAACAAACTACCTCTCTCATTCGGAATAAAATCTTTATCGGAATAGGCCACGTAAACGTAGCCACTGTCTTCTCCCAGTGGAATGATGTCCGAGAAAAAAAAAAATGGTACCATGCGTTTATGTTGACCCTCAACTTCTGAGCTACAGAACCCAGTTGAATTGCTTAGTAGAAACAGGCCCGAAAAGACAGGCAACCATTAACAGAGGCACTAACATCTACAGGCAATTTAGTCTCTAATTAACCCAATTAGCGCGTTTTAGTGCAGGGGAGGAAGCGGCAGCAGCCGGAGAGAACCCATACAGGCCTAGGGGGACAACATGGGAACTTAGCAGCAGGTTAGATGTAGGATGAACTTCCTTGCTTTGCAGAACTAAACCACTACCTGCACCTCTGTTTACAGTTAAAACATGAGGGTTCCTTTTTTTGCTTGGAGCATCATAACTACGCCTCTCAAAGTACACTTAATGAGTTCCTTTCCTCATCTTTCGGATAATCTCATCATGCTTAAAACTGTCATTCTCATTGCTTCTACCCCGTACCGCACCCACAGTGCCAGTCCTGAATCTGAATGACCACCTGTTAAGACTCTTTGCAGGGGGAGGAGGAGGGAAAGCGGCGATAAGGCGGCCGCGTCGTGACGTGTGTGCGCAGGTTGCGGTCGAGGGAAAGAAAAGAGTCATTGAGTGATTCAGAGTATGTTGGAAGGAGGGAAGTAGGAGTGGAGAGAAACATGAGTCAAAGTCAGACAATTTATCATTCAAACCATCATCAGGCGTGACATTACGCAAGACATCAGAATATCTCATGAGACTTCAGACCAAGAAGCATCTGAAGATGTAGCTGCTCAGCAGGCTACACTATGAGCACTACAGTTATTAAGAGGGACACTATCGCTGAAAAACAGCATTCTGGAATGGATTGTAGCTCTGACATCCAGAAATACCTGTATAGTCTCTTCATTTTATTTCCTCACATTAAAAAAAAAAAAAAAAAGAAAGAAATAACGTAATGCCAACAGGGAGATAAAAGAAAAGACGGAGAGCACTTGAGCAACCAGAGGCCAAAAGGGACAAGTGTTTATTTGAGACTGTTAAAAGGTTGTAATTAGTTGTGTGGATTAATATAGTGAAAATGCCAAGAGTGCTTGCGGATTTTATTACAGCTGAGTAGACGCGGACAGGCGTGGAGTTGATGTTTGAACTGGGAACACAAACAGAAACGTTCTTAAACAGGACTGTAGCGTACTGGTATTTTACACAGCAGAATAAATTAACGATGACCATAAATATTCATGCAACACTGTGATTGAAATAGGAACAGGACACAACGTTTCTCTCACTTCTTTTAAAAATATTGCACTACTTGAGCTTATGTCATACAACAGCCAAGAGTAGTAAGTGTGTTTTCCGTGACTGGTACTACTCAATGAAGAAGAATGGAGAAGCTATTTAGGTAATGGACAGAGTGGAAAATCAGGGAGAACAAAGTAAAACAGTTGCTGTTTTAGTACAGTGCTCAGTGCCTGAAATAAATGACTAAAATATTCCTAGGTTGATACCATGCCAGGCCAATGTGAGCAAGTACTCAAATATAGACAAAAAACGACTACCGCTACATGATTTAGCTCTCCATTATAAGCGGGGAGTTCATGGATGAGCTACCAACACTGTCACAGGCCATTTACGCAGATTTCTGTTCCCGCAGAGAGAACTTCATGAATCAGCAGAGATAGATGACACAAAATATATATCAGCTATGAAAGAATATGCCTAAGAAACTTTTTGGGAGCCTATTCAAATAGCCAAAAGGAACCAGGAGTGCCATTCTATATTTCCATGAAGGCATTCCAATGTGACACGAATAAAGACTTCCAAAATAATTATTTTCACAGTGTAACGGATTGTAATATAGCCCAAATAAAATTGCCTCTGGCTTCAGTGTGTATTATCCAGCTCAATCCAATTAAAAATCAAAACTGTCCAGGTCTACATTTAAATTGTACTTGCTAATTGTTTTGCGTTACCGTTCTCCATAAATCCATAACTGATGCAATGCTACACTACGTGTTGCATACTGAAATACGGTCATGGTTAAAATCATCAAGCTTAGTGAGGCAGTCTCAAATAGGCTTGCGTAAGACACGAGTTCATTACTCTGCAGCAAAAGGCACGCGTGTCTGTACGTAAACGTGTCCCGAGTTCAGATGGGACGGCGAAACATGGATGACTGCGTTCGTACATTCATAATTGAAACTGTAGCATGTCCATGTACAGGCAGATATCACAATTTTGTATTAAGAGGCAAATTAGATATAACTAGGTTTTCATGTGACGGCGACATATCTCGGGTATACAAATATAATGGAAAATAATACATGAATAATAATCACAGAAGTCATTTGAAGGCTGCTTTCCCTGGTTTAAGCGGGAATTCTGAAATGCTTGCTAAAACCAGCTGCAAAGCGTCAAGGCAGAGGGACGGACATTTAAAGGATTTTGATAACCAGAAAAATCAAAGCTCAATAATCCATTTTCGTAATAATAAAGGAAGAATCAAAAACACTTTTTTTTTTTTCTCATACGAGCGAATTGTTTTACAAAAATGCTGTTTGTTTGGCTTGAAAATGAATAAAGCAGGAAACAGGTACAGACATTACAGTAAGGTGGCCTTGTTCCACAACCTTTACGAGGAACTGTTAAATAATACAACTTTGCACTGCGACAAACAACTTCCTCCCAATGCAGTCGATTTCCAGTCCAGCCTGCTGGGCGGGAGGGTACTGTAGGTAGCAAACTGCATTATTTAGCTCGACACTCATTCAGGCCACTATCTTGACAGGACCCTGCAGAGACCCAAAGACAACATAATGACAGATGCATCATCAGTTCACGTTATCATTTACAACACCTTCATCCAGTTTGTCCTCACGTCTTCATTTATCGCACACTGTCTCCGTTGTTACTATCGTGCCTTTACAATCTGTTAGCCTGTCGCCTCCAATCTATTTCCTTCACCGGTCTCCCTTAACACTTTCTTAGCCAAACACCACCCCCACATGTCTCTTTTGCTCCCAAGGTTGAGGAGCAGAAAAGCTCAAAGTTTTCTGCTGACGTTTTTTGTCGGGTCCAACTCGTGAGCCACTTTGAATTGGAAAAAAAAAAAAAAAAAGGGTTCTTCAACAATCACCTCACCCACCTTCAAACTTTTCCCGCGTGTTTGATCAATTTTGTCCCCATGTTTATTCACTAAGAGGTAAATGATTGAGAAATGCCTGCGGCTCTGCAGACGCACGGAGGGCTGATGGAGGTCAAATGTGCGTACAAACACAAAGACGCAGTGGAATTTGAAGGTACACGATTTGTTTGTGTTCTCCAACAAAATCACTCCACGAACAGTCACCGCAGGGTGTCCGAACTGACATCGGGCGATCACATACGAAGCAACCATCACTGAAGTCCTCGAAGACCTCCCAAGCTCTGCAACTACTTTGCGACTACTCAAGCATTAACGATAATGATGCAATGTTTCCCCGGGGGAGAAATAAATGTGTATATAATATTTGCATGCATGCATCATTACTTGCTTTTCATTACTTGCTTCTTCCTGGCCCGTAATGTAAAACACATTTGGCTTTCTACGCGGCGACTGCTGGGCTGCAGTCCATCCGCTAACAGACTCCACTCACTTCCAATAATCTCTGTCTTGAAGCTATAATAGCGATATAATGTTTTAGAAAAAGAAAATGTCAAACTAGGTTAATACATAGGCATTAGCCATCTGGTGAGCATGTCAGTAAGAGTGGATTATTTCACATTCAAGAATTAGGGACCGACCTCATCTGTAAACCTACTTGACTTTTGGGCTAAGCCTATATTTTAAGCCTATATTTGGTGTGTCTCACTCATGGTTATGTTTATGAATGCGCAACACGCACACACATTTACACAAAATCCTTTAACACTACTCTAGCAACACTCCATAAGCATCTAAAGTCACATTCAAGTTTTTAGAACAGATCGAGTTTTGCGTTACACTTGACCATACATTTGAGTGTATTTGACTTTCACTGCTCTAATTTTACCACTCCTCCATGTCATTACCTAAAGTGACAGTGGCTCGTCACCTGTATGCATATCAATCATTTTTACTTTTTCTTCTCATCATCCCAGTCGGGTCAGCGCTACGTCGGGAGATGCCAAAGCTGACTCCCCAGTGGGCCGAGCCTCTATTATGTCCCTCTTCGATCCTTGAACAATTGATGAACATCGATGAACAATTGAGGAGAAGAAGGCGGGACACAAGAATGGCCTGGTTGAAGGACAGGAAGATTATACTAAATATAATATTAGTGATGTACGATATTGCAGAAGGATGGTAGAGGGGGCAAAGGAATGGGAAATAAGACTTTAAAATGGGAGGGAGAACATGATGGAAGGAGGGAGGGGGGGGTTAGGGGGGACCATTTGTCAAGAACCAGTAGTGTGACCTTGGAGATCGATGGGACTGTCAGGCAATCAGTCAATAGTGTCTATAACTAGCTATGCTGGACAGGGGCAGAGAAAAGAGAAGATGAAAGGATGGCTTGGTCATAGCAGTCAATAGGACACACAACCTGAGAGCCAATCGACGGGTGTCCATGGCACAAAAACTTATGTTTCTATTGTAAAGTTAACAATACTCTTCGAGAATAATGGTTGCTAGCAAGAAAGTCCGACTCTTTCAAAAGGCTTTTCGGATTTGCTCATCCTCCATCTGGATCACAAGAAGATAGACGGACAGAAGGCACCAAAAAAAAAAATATTTGTGTTAAATGTCATGATCTCCTAAAAATGTTGTCTACGAAGTTGCAAAATAGAGACGCGTTTCATTGCATGCCATGTATGTGAAAAACAAAATGCACAAATAACTTGAAACTGACAAAAGTAATGGCAGCACATATACGCGTCTGCATCATATAGAAGAGCGAAGAATTAATCATTATTTTTAACATGACCAAATAAATTACAGGTAAATGGAATGAAGTATCAAATGTTAGACAAGTGGCATCATCCCCATATTGTACTTTTTTTTTTTTTTTTCATGAGTGTCCATCACATTACTGATTGGAAACAAGCCTTAAAGTTACAAAACGTTTTTTTTAATACTGCTTTTAAACATCCGAGGTCAGCTGCCAGCTGATGTTTTTTTTTTTTTTTTGGGGGGGGGGGGGTTGCTTGGTCAGGGGAGCAGTTTATGATATTATAGTCATATGACAGTGGAGCTAATCAGAATAACTTACTGGTAAGTGGCTTCTCCTCAAGAGACCTACTTGCACAAAATAAGCAAAAAAAATGGGGGGAAAGAATAAGTGGTGATTTTAGCCCAGCAAGTAATCGTATCCTTAATCAACACTGCGCACACACATTGGACACGCAGAGGACTCCTTGGGTAATCACGGTTATTAATAACCAAGGCAAATAAATAATGCAGACTACAACAGCAGCAGTAAAATGTGAGTGGTTGGAATGCCAAATTGTGCCAAAGCGCAGCAGTGGCAGCAGCAGGTCAGTAATTAATGAAATCAAAGAGGCACTCTAATGAGAGGCATAAAGTACGACCCAAACTGATGATCTCCCCCTCGAGTAAACAGGAATGCAATGGGATGAAATACAAAAACAGGTAACGCGCACAAATCTTCACAGTATGCCCCCAAATAGAACTTATGTGCCAACGCAGGGCTATGCAAATGTGCCGGAAAACGACTAACGACGCAAATAAAAAGAGACAAACACACTTTAGTCAAAACACACACAATTTAACAAAGCCTTTGCGGCCCGTGGGAGCACACAGCCGGCTTATGGCCCTCATTGTTCCACTCGCTGTTTAGCGCCAAAACCACATCTTCCTCCTCCCTAGTCCTTCCCCTCATCTCCCACCCGCCATTATTCCATGTCATTTCTCCAACAACCAACTGTTAATTTGCTTATCGCCGGGCAGATAATAGAACAGAATTAATCTGCTAATACCTCATTTTTTGAAAAGACCAATTCGACTGTTTATGTAAACAGCAAGAGTGGCTTCTACAGCGCATGGTAGCCGACTGGAGGATTTAATTATCGGGACTAATTACTTGTTTTCCTCTAACTGTTAACCACAGGTCTGCCACCGCTTCTGCTGCTCCACTTCCCTGGGTGCCAATGTCGGAAGCTGCTGCTGGCTCTACTGGAGGAACAGGGTGGTGAGATAACACCACAGGAAACAAGCGCGTCTCCGCTTTGCTTGACATTCCCAATCACCGCGCCGTTGTCAGTCAGCTCGAGTGGCAGCCTGTCGTTTGGCAAAGATGGTTATTCGCAGTTAAAAGGAGGATGATTAGAGTTTTGTCACAGTGGGTAATCACGGTTACGTGCGACAAACCAGCAATGAGTAAAACGGCTTGTAATTTGAAGGATATCATTTAAAATCAGAAGCGCTCTTGTTGAAAGAGAAGAGCGGGAAAGACAACCGATTGGATGTTTGCCTTAGCCACAGGAGTTCTCATTGCATTAAAGGCGGCTGTATTTGAAGGATCGTGATGTGAAAGCACTGCAATGAAGGCTGCCCCCCGTAGGAAGGCTCCTTTGGACGCCATCGCTAATAATGCTGCTAAAATATTTTACACATACTACATTAGCGCACGCTTTGGTGACGGCAACGTCGTCGTGACAACCTTCGGGACACACGAGCACGTCATTGGGATGTGTTCGTTTACACGCATGTTAGAGGGCTGGCAACCGGCAGACGCTTCACATCTTACAACGGACGACGACATGGAATGAGCAAGGGAGCAAATGTGTCATGCGATACACTCAGCACATGCCGCGGTGGGGAATTACAGTTCTCCAAGGCAAGGCGCATACACGGCGGAGCATGTCCAATACTGACTCAATAAAATGACACAGAATTAGGCCTTGAGGAAGATGTCAGAGAATGTTCATTAATCTCCAAATGAATCTTGAAACAAACTGGCGAGTGGTGCAATTAATAAGTCACAACATTTGTCACTTGCAGAAGGGCAGCTGACTTGACCTCTCAAGACCTCCTTGGCACCAAGCAGCAAAGCCCGCTGGTTCATCGGCCTATCACAAGATTTCTCACGTCCACATCGCCGAGCTGCACAGGAAGCAATCAGGCCACCTGGGGGGAGCGACATGCAAGGGGGGATTCGGGAAAATGTACGTACACCTTATTTTGCAACCAGGGAGCCTCCGGTTATTTTGCACCCTTGTTTGCAAATCATAGATGACGGAGTGACTAAGCCATTTGTCATGGGGTGCTTTAGGCATCCGAACACAGATGGTAATAAACACCCAGATGCTGTCAAATGTCTATGGACGGGGTTTTAAGAAAGCCTAACCATGGCTGCATTTAGAAAAAGGCTTGGATTTCAATTTAGAATCCGCTATGACAAGACATTATTTTTGCATGGTTACAAAAACAGACATGTTGTTGTCACGGTGTTGTGTACACATATCCTACAAAATTCAGCAAAAATGCCAACATTGATATCAACTGTATAGCGATTAAGAATAAGAATGCCTTTATTGATCCCGCAGTGGGGAAATTTTCATTGTTACAGCAGCAAAGATTAGAACACTTTTCTTGAGCATTTTGGCCTTTTGACTACATAAGTCATTTTTAAATCATTTAAAATGGACACGTACACGTTGAATTTATCTTTCACAAACAAAGACATCACCATATGCACAGGAATATTGTTTGAAAGAAAAAATACATTAGCGGATTGTATACAATAGTCAGGTCCCAAAAAAAAAAAAAAAAAGAGAATGTTCTCGACTTTGTGGCTCTTAACACCACCACTTCGAAATTAAACGAAGATGTGATTTGACTGCAGATTTTCGGATTCAATTTGAGGGTATCTACAACAATTTGATGCCTCCCACTTTAAGGGACCAAAAGTAATAGGACAAATTAACAATTTGTCAATATATGATATGTTGCTTCTTTGGTTGCTTTAGCTAGATGTGAAGCGCCAGCCAATAATTTCTGGAGAATTTGACTGAACTTGAGCACATTGCCCAAAAAAAAAAAATCCATCTGGCAGCTTTTCTCAGGCTCCATCAATAATGATTACAGCAACTTTAGCCTCTGATCTATTTGTACTTAATGTGGTGTCTGGTGAGCGAGTGCACGACATTGTTACCCATCAAAGGTATTTGCAGTGTTTGTCAAATTAGAACCACCAAATGTAAGGTTTATGCTACATTTGGCCCAAATTAACAGCATTGTTAATTTCCATGTTTCTGTAATGGGTAATACACTAATCTGGAGTAACCAAAATGATATCAACGCTAAAATCTAATTATTATTCCTAAACCTTTTTATCCCGGTGTTCTGCTAAAATGTTTTACCCGTGCAAAAATTCCCTATACAGTACCGGAAGCTGACAGTCTGTTCGGCCAAAATGCCTAACCCTAACCCCTAACTCCACGCGCACTGGGCATTGGCTGGACATTTCGATGGGTAGAAAGGAATTTCAAAAACACCGGGGGGATACGCCCATACTAGCAACGCTCTGATATGGTCACCGCCAGTAACTGTTAAGATGCCCCTACACCACCTTTACTGCACAGCAAAGAACAGAATTATAGCTCCTCAGAAGAAAATAAATAAATAAATAGAATAAATAATAAATCATTTCATGGAAGGCTGCGGATGCCAACATATAGCGAGGGAAGCCACCACTATAAAATATATGTATTCCAATTAAGAATTTAGCGAGAAGCCAAGGCCGCATGCTGGGCTGCGATACAGCCGGGGTCTACTGTATTACAGTATGCAACAGGCCAAGTGAGTCCAACCTTCCCTGTTCTGGACTCCAAGGAGCAATCCGTTGCATGAAGTAGCTCCTCTGTATGTCACAGACGGTCTTTGGTGCATATTTTAGATGGCAGAGGGAATATAAAAAGGGGAGGGTGCAGTGGGATAAGTGTTTGTACAGAGGGATGGCATGACAGAGGGTTAAGATGATGAAGAGAGTCCGGGGTCATAATTCTATGAGTGCTGGAACCCTTTGGAGCAGACTCGCACAGCACATGGCATCACTAATGAAATCTGAGCATTTGCTGTCCTGGAGATGAAAAGTGCCACCACGGTATACGGTAGGAAATGAAGAGAGTGATAAAATAAATAAATGTAAGAAAAAAAAAGAAAAAAAAAAAAAGAATTGAAGGTTATAGTAAATAAGCAAGGAATAAAATTGCAGAGCAGTGGTAGAAAACTAACACTGAGAGTGACAGTGATGCAGAATGAGTGACAAAGGAGAGCCTCATCTCCAGATTTGAATTTAGTACCCATCCCTCATGGAAGGGACGAGGAGCAAACACCAGGCAATTCCGCTGCAACACCAAACACAATGCCTGATTGAGGACAAATTGAAATGCAAATGCAACTCTTCCATTTTTCCCAGATTCCACCTGCAAGATAAGCAAAAGGACCTCTGTTTATTTCATAAAGTGTGGACGTCGCGTGTGTATGTGTGTGTGTGAATGAGTGAGTGAGTGAGTGAGTGTGTTTATGCATTAATGTGTATATTTGTTTGTCTACTTTAGAATTAGAGGGGACAGGAGGGAGGCAGGAGGTGAGGTTGTATAAACAGATTAGATTCAGTATTGTCCTCGTCCCCGGACTGCATTTCAATCGTCGTCCTCCCTGGCATTTCTTCTGCCCTTGTCAGGCAAGCTTATACAACCACAATGCAAGGCAGCGAGACTTCTAAAGGCAAGTTATAAAATGACTTTAATACATGACTGATACAAGTGATTTATTTCAACTGAGCATTCCCCATCAAGAAATGCTTGAGCTATTTTGCCTCAGAGTTCTGTTTCGGGGCGTTGTCGGGGTTGCGAAGCAGTCGTTTCACCACATGAACTCAAACCTTTCCAAGTCACAGGTCAGAAAACTAATTCAACTGCTGTAGTCACATGACCTGACTGACCAGAAGGTTTGTAATCACAGCCGAGTAAAGGGCAAATGTTGACTACAAACTGCTGCCCAGTGACCAACGGTAAACCCTGCTTGATACATGGCACAGTTACAAGCAGTTTGCCAACCATCAGACGTATGTTACAGGGTGATTTTTTTTTTGTTGACAAACTGGATGGAGAAAATATACAAGGGATGAAATGACAAAATATAACAATAGGTACTTTGCAAATACTGTATGGGATGACAGTTCATCAGGTGTTCACTCAATGTGGCACAGGCCAAGTAATCAGACTGTACATACATACCTTGACCTCGACTTACGAGCTCAGATGACTTTAGAGGTATGCAAAATAAACCAGATATGAGCCAGCAGGTCAATTTTAAAGTCTTGAGTGCCGAAGAGAATTTCCACAGCACAGAAAAAAAAAACAACAAAAAAAAACAATTACACCATGCACACAAGCCGGTAGGCAATTTGCACTCTCATGTAAATCTGCACAATCCCTGCCAATGA
The DNA here is from genome assembly GCF_054856515.1 of Filicampus tigris. Lineage (NCBI taxonomy): Eukaryota > Metazoa > Chordata > Actinopteri > Syngnathiformes > Syngnathidae > Filicampus > Filicampus tigris. The sequence goes on from NC_141234.1 coordinate 10,242,980, forward strand.
ATGGGATTCATTGAGTGCTTTAGCGGCATTTAGTGATTTAATGGTAGGCTCCTTCAAATGACCTTCCAGCAAAGTCCATTACTTTAACTCCTCTGAACACATACTACTATCAACTCGAGACTTCGTAGACGTAGGTAATTCGCCATTAATTCGATCCACTCCATCCTTGAAACACTGCCCGCTTTAATTGTGACAGAGTTAAGAGAATAAGAGAGTGGGACAGATGGAAAGAACACTTGAGAACGTGATAAAGTCTGCCGCCTCCTATGCTGAACCATTTTCAACCTGACCTTGAGAGAACCTCCATACATGTCTAACCATTTCACTATCATGTAACGCATCACTCTTGTGCAGAAGTACATTTACCAGCCAGCAAAAAAAGAAAAAAAAAAAAAATCTACAAGAATGAATAACTATCCACCTAACATAACATCAGGTAAACAAACAACATCATGCCATCATACACACAAAAAATGAGGGGCCAACCTCCATCAACCTCATAATAACCCTCGGTAACCCCATTAAAATCAATTTATCCGTGAAAAGGTGTACTTAATACTCTACCACACACAAACACTCAAACACAAAAAGGCAACTCGGACTCGCTAAACACACTGCAAATGTATTCAATACGAGGCCAAATCAATTACAGCATATTTAAACCAAATCTTGTGAGAATGAACGGCGTGCACACGTCATTCAATACTCAATATGTCTCAAAATGCTGTAATAACCGTAGATATTGTTTAGCCATATGCTGCACCAAGTGCAGTCTGTGGAAGGAATGTACATATAATAAAGTCTGTGAGTGCAGACACAGAAAGGGACACGGAAAAAGTATTTACAATAACTGAAATAAAGCAGGTGAAAGAGTGACATATATGAATACGTATATGTAAGAATCTTAACTCTACTTAAAGCGGAAGTCAACCCAAACATATTTTTTTCAAGAATATGTTCCCAGCAGGCCCACTAGTTGAAACATGGCATTCTGAGTAATTTTGTGGTGTGGAATATAAATTAAGCAGCAAAATTGACTCATTTTTAGCTATCTCTGGGGGGGGGGCATTTTGTCTTCTGTCGACTGAAAATGACATCACAACTGCTCACAACGACCATTCACGGCTGACCCGTTTTCTGAATCTGAGCCGTGATTGGTCATTGTGAGAAGTTGTGGTGTCATTTTCAGTCGACAGAAGACAAAATGGCCGACCCCAGAGGTGGCTGAAAACGAGTGGATTAACACTTATTCCACAAACGCAATATTTATCTTTTATGTATGCCTTGTTTCAGCTAGTGGGCTTGCATAGAACATATTCTTGAGGAAAAAAAGTTTGCGTTGACTTCTCTTTAAAGTGCAATTTTTATTTTTATTTTTCAATATACTCATGCAACAATCCTTATTTGAATCACCATAATAATTTCAACTTCTCCATTGATACCACTGAACACGATCCACTTGTTTTGATGCATTTGTATGTTGCCGTAGCAATAGTTCCCCTCCCACCACCCCCCTTGTGATACCAAGCAGAATAATAATGATGAATGGAGGTAAACACAGTTCAGTGAGATCTCAGTGCATTTAGCAATTAGAAACACAGCAGGCACTGGGAAGGAATGGCTTTCGTGCTCTTAGTGTCGTGTTGACAATGACTTGCTTCTCTCTGTTGTTCCCAATCATCCTCATCTTGGATTTGCTGATTGGCCAAATAGCGTCGTAATTGACCGCCTTCCTAAATGGCCTCTTGACCAGCTGCCGTAGAGGTGACTCAGTTCCCCGGTCACCTGACATCTAGCCAGCTGGTTATCCGACAAACTGATTGACTGGCAGACTAATTGCCTTGCAAACAGGAAAGCAACATTTACGGCTGAGAGGATGCCGAGACACGGGAGGGGCGCATCTCACCGACCACCCCGCACTGATGACACTGATTGCAATCACTGCCGAGTAGGCATACAAAGTGCATACTAAAGCGCAGACAAATATCCACACCCAGGTCTCGAGGCCAGGAGCAATCAGAAAGAAACTCACAAATGGCCTTTAACAAAGTTGCATGCAAAATGGATTAGGGTGAAAGAGTTTGTGAAACATGATAAAAATTTCAAATGAATAGCATTACACTTTGAAATTGCCCTTATCACTAATATCGTATTTAGCATCTCTGGGAGTAGATGGCGGCGTAATCGGCTCTGTTAGGTATTCAGTAATACAGCGTGTGCAGTCGCGCATAAACATTAGCAATAGCATTACCAGCTTACAGGATGAAGAGAGGGGTTATTGATATGCTAGGTATGCATGTGATATCATCCAGATAATTATTTAAAGTCTAGTCAAGAAAATTCAGAGGGTTTCAGGCATGCAGCTTTTCCTTCACCAGCTGATTGCCTTGTTTTTGGATTCAGTCTCGTGGGCCGCTGAAAATCGGAAAACAGAAAAAGTCGATAAAATCTCCAACGAACCCACTGAGGAAAGAATTCTGTCTAACTTTATAAGAAGTTCACTCATTTTCCTCCTTAGTAATGAATTAGCCCCAAAATTCAATCGCATTCCAGGAAAGTGAAATTCAACCAGTGAGAGAGTATATGTACAAGCGTTTCCAATCATACTCATCCAAAATAAACGTTTCTCTTACAATTAATGCTCTTGAAGTGTTCTGAAACAAGAAGATACACTTGGTGTCCACTGATACTCAGCGGCACTAGCTAATGTGCAACATTTGCGACTGTGAAAAAAAGTATGTTCTTTAAAAGTTTATTGGGCCCCATTTTATCAAATCCCTCCCCTCCCTGAAAAACTGATGCTATATTTTCCCCATGGCCCAAAAGATATTTGGAGCCTTGCTCAAGGGCACTTTGAGAGTGATGACTATAAAACATTTCAATTTTCAGACTTGTTAGCAGTTGTTTTGGTCCACCATTTGATATGTGCATTCAAAGGCTCTGCCGCACTCGCTCACTTTTTTTTCCCCCGCTTTAATCCAAAAGGCCATTACAGAATTCTAATAAACCAGGTGGAACAGGTTCCACGCTGCTCAGTTACATCCTCTCCCACCTACTGTGCTCTCAGCCCTTTGCCCTTGCCTACTGATAAACTGAGAAGAGTAGCTTCCATGCTGGTGTCTTAACCCGCTTCGCCCAGTCAGCCTTATTACATTTGGTTGTTTGCTCCTCACATGCACACTCACTGGACCCCAGCCCAGCCACCGACACCCTTTCATTATGGATAGTCATCACCACGGGGGGCCATCGCTTCAAAGACACCCCGCTTTCCTCTTGCGTGTCGATGTTGGAAGGGGTGCAGGTGGACGTGTGATAAGGTGTATGGGTGGGAAAATCGCGCGGGGGGGTTGTTGTTCAGGATGGCTATCGTAAAACTGGCTGAGCCGCAGCAACACGATTTATGTATTTATTCATCACCGGGGAAGATGTGTATTAAAAGGTCGGGCAATTTTCCAGGTCGCTGACCAAGACCGCACGGCGAGGAGGCGAGAGGATGAAGAGGAGAGTGATGGGGGGGGGGGGGGGGGGGGGGGGGTATGAGGAGAGTGGCTGGTTAAGACGACACTTACGCTCAGATAAACATCAACACATTTGCACTTCACCTGTGAGTTTGAGATTGTATAAGACTGACTAAGTATTGTAGCTTATGCATGCGTTCGCATCTGTCTGCTCCGCCGGCTGCTGGTTAATGAGTTTGAAAGGTCAAACACCCCTCAGGAAGATTAATGGGGTTTCTGAGACATGAGGGTAATGGTTTATGAGGCCCTGCCGGACAGATTTCCAACATGACAGTCATTACTGCTACTCAGCGGAGACGGGCGGAGGGATTACAAGCAAAGACAAAAACGACACTAAACTCCTGGGCAGCAGCAATGGATAGAAAACACTGGACGAGTGTCTGTCAAGTTGACACATGCGCTCTCCTACAAAAGTACTGCAACAGTGAGGTCAATTCCTTCATTTTTGCTATGGACTGAAATTAAAGAGATTAATATGCCATTAGAACAACATTTCATCTTTTAGGACCAAGTATTTAAATCTGGCTCTGTTACAGAACTTAGACCACCTTGTGTTTGAAACCATCCATTATTCATGTCATCAAAGGTACTGGAATATGGGAGTGATTATTCAAACTACTCTTGGATTTAGATTTTGTGTTTTCCCTGCGAAGACTACATTTCTACTACAGTGGTTAGCGGTGTAACCAACATGAAAATCAGAGCGCTGTTTAACAGTGGTAAAGAAAGCAATTGTGTAAATGGAAGATGGAAAAACACTCAACTATGGCCAATCGCAATTTGGATAGCCCTTAAAAAATGTTGTTCAAAGTAACAGGGGTAGACTAATAGCGCAGTTGATGATGAAAGATTTTGACAGAAATCACCTTGTACAGTACAGAACCGACAAGAAGATGCAAACCACTAATTAGCAAAACGAATAGGAAGGCCGGACTGGAATTTTGCTGAAAAATACAGAGGCAAAAATAATTGCGGGGGAACGTTTATTTGACTGACAAGACAAATATTGCCCTGTACCAAAGTGATGGAAAGGCTTACGTTAAGAGAAAGAAATTATCTGCTTAAAGCGGAAGTCAACCCAAACATATTTTTTTCAAGAATATGTTCCCAGCAGGCCCATTAGTTGAAACACGGCATTCTGATTAATTTTGCGTTTGTGGAATATAACTTAAGCAGCAAAATGCACTCGTTTTTAGCCATCTCTGGGGGCGGCCATTTTGTCTTCTGTCGACTGAAAATGACATCACAAATGCTCACAACGACCAATCACAGCTGACCTGTTTTCTGAATCTTAGCCGTGATTGGTCATTGTGAGCAGTTGTGATGTCATTTTCAGTCGACAGAAGACAAAATGGCCGCTCCCAGAGAAGGCTAAAAACGAGTGGATTAACACTTATTACACAAATGCAATATTTATCAGAATGCCCTGTTTCAACTAGTGGGCTTGCATAGAACATATCCTTGGAAAAATAAAATGTCTGCGTTGACTTCCCCCTTAAATTACGGATTCAATTGGTAGCAGAACAAGGGAATACCGCAAAGTGTAGGATGTACATATGTTAACATGCTTGACATCTTTCTTCCTCCCATCTGCTCAGGACTTGCACAAGCGCAGCTTGCAAGTTCTGCTAACATGTGTCGAGTTCAGAAATGCTAAAGGAGAATCAGTGGACATGAAAAGTACATTATGAGGTCACTTTTACGGGTCGGCCAGTCTCAGCCAGAGTAACTAAGGCAGGCTGACATGAGAAATGAATAGAGTTATAAGGAGAAGGCGCACGGGATTTTTAAGAACTGTATGCTGTGTATACTACAGATCATACATATTGAAAGCACATAGTGTAGATGAAGCATCATCTGCCTTGCCACTGGTACACAGGACCAAATGCACGTGTACCACATTTGAATAAAGTAAAACCTCGTCTTGACCGCAACATGACCGTTGCATAACGAGCGCTGGGCTACGGGGCTCGATATGCCGCAGCCACAGGCTTTAAAACATGATGGTTGCCTACTTTCCCCAAACTGAAGGGAGAACACTCAACAAAAATATTATGCTCGCACAACATAAATATAGAAGATGGCGTGATTTTGTTTTACAATTGCGTTTGTCAAACAGCCATAAAGCGGAAATGTACGACTGCTTCTTGGACCACTTTCATCTGCGGGAAAGAGAAACACTCACACGCACCTTTTATAATTGGACTTATAGTTCATCCCTGATTGAAAAGAATGTGACAGAGAGCTCAATCTAATATTTTAGAGTTAGGGTTGTTTCAGTGTATGCAGGTAATTTACATTTAATTCCAGATTTGAAGACCCATTTTGCTCTTAGTCAATGACTATTTTTTACTTGAAGTATTAGTGTTAGCGTTCACACTCCATCCACATCAAAGGCAACAGAACATTCTGCCAAGAAAACACATCAGTGATATTTATCAACTTAAGACGCACCAGCACTGAAACGTCTGCCAACAAATGTCATTCCAATCCATTAGTAGCCCAGCAAAAGTTGCAGGGGAAAATGTGTGTGGGGTATTCACACAACAATCAAGAGAAAATACAATATACTTGTCATGAAATATTGGTCGAGCTGATGAACTTTTTAATTTTTTTATTTTATTTTTTTTAAAGGGAAGTCAACCCAGAGAAATGATTTGCTATATGTTATATCCACCTTCACTAGTCCAAACATGGCGTTCTGATTAATATTACGTTTGTGGAATATGAGTTATACAGCAAAATCCACCCGTCTTTAGCCATCTCTGAGGGCGGCCATTTTGTTACTTGCTGTCGACTGAAAATGACATCACAGTTGCTCGGAGCTCAGGTAACGACCAATCACGGCTCACCTGATGTCACTTTCAGTCGACAGAAGTGACAAAATGGCTGCCCCCTGAGATGGCTAAAAACGGGTGGAATTTACTGCTTAACTCATATTCCACAAACGAAATATCAATCAGAATGACGTCTTAGACTAGTGAGGCTGCATAGAACATAGTCTTGTAAAGACATTTTTGGGGTTGACTTTCACTTTAATCAACGTTTTGACGATTCCTCAAAGAAGCCCTTGAGATAATCACATCTGGGTCACGTTTCAAATTCAATTTAATTTTTTATCCATTATGCAGTCATACATGTAGAAGTTAGTAAATGGTGAGATGAACAATAACTCATCATAATTCTAAAAATAGGCAGGCCTAATTATAATAATTACAATAAACCAGGCCAACACCAAGGCCAAACGATCTTGAAGGCATTTGCCGCCGAGCCCCGAATTCTGTTACGATTTACTGTATGCATGCTTCACAAAGCATGTGACTATTTCCAATACACCTGTAACACCCGCCAACACCCCCAACAACTGGCACGCTCTCTCTCGCCTTCATACACATACGTACACGCACACACATTTCCCCCCTCATCTCTGCTTGATTCGTTCTTGCCAATCCAAGCATAAGCGCCTGCTGATGCTATAGTCTTTACCAAGAACAAAGGCTCGC
>NC_141234.1:10255000-10280000 GCF_054856515.1 Filicampus tigris
TTTGAAGAATATGTTCCCAGCAGGCCCACTAGTTGAAACACGGCATTCTTATTAATATTGCCTTTGTGAAATACGAGTTAAGCAGCAAAATCCACCCGTTTTTAGCCATCTCTAGGGGCGGACATTTTTGTCACTTCTGTCGACTGAAAATGACATCATAACTACCCAGGGCTCAGGTAACGACCAATCACGGCTCAGCTTCAGAAAACAGGTTAGTTTTCAACTCTTATTCCACAAACGCAATGTTTATCAAAATGCCTCGTATCAACTGGTGGGCTTGCATAGAACATATTCTTGAAAAAAATATGTTTGGGTGTAATTTGCACATATGTAGTATATAATTACTATTGGATAGATGCATGTCCCTAATTTAAAGCATTTAGCAGGATGTATTTTGTATCAGTGTCCTATAATGTTGTACAATTAAACATGCACAATAACATGGGAAATGTAAATCCATTTGAACAAAGTACAGTTCTAGACATATAAAGTGACTGAAACCATCATGCGTTTTACCTAACTCTGCAATCTTCAAACTGGTTAGGTTCACTTTGTTGACTTCACAAGCCAGTCTCAAACACTGCATCATCCCTAAGAGTAATTTCAAAAAGCTTTTTTTGTTGCATTGCTAAATTGTGTGTGCAGACCTGAGCAATTTTCTGCAACCTGCTTCTTATTCTATCACAAACTCTGTGTACATCAGGAGCAATACAGAAGCCACAGCCAAATGTCATATCAGCATTAATTGAACCATGTTCCGCCATTCTGAATTGCAAAAACGCATATTGGAACCACCGCAGTTTATGGCAACCAACCACAACGACACACTGGGGAAAAGTACTTCAAAGTATCTAAACAGGGATTAAATATGGACAAACAATACGAAACAAGAGAAGTGAACGCAGCATCGGCCAGTGAGAAGACAAAGAAACCAGTTGCATAAAGGTGCGGTGACTAAATCAAACCGCGTAATTGATGGCATCTGATTTTTTTTGCCTGAAGGACACAGACTTTGCATACAAATTAATTTCAATGTAAAAAATACAGTATCCTTTTCAATAAAACTGTGTTATACATCATACGGTTTTGATGCACTTATATTTGATTGTTTTTTCTTTCTTTCAAACTGTCAGCAACAATCTCATTGCGGTTGAGATTTAAACCCTCTGAGCGCACATGACACAAATGCGTAAAATCTGCATTCATATTCTTGTCAAATAAACGTCTACAAAGTCTTTTAAAAACACCTTTTTTTCGAATCGCATCTTAGTTTCTCAACATTTAGTGGATGCACCTGCTTTCCCCAGACAACAAGCGGACATCTGTCTGTTGCTCACCACACTGCAAACGACCCGTTTTGAGCTCCAAGTGGAGTAAATTAAGTACATTTCTACAAACCTTCCTCCGCGCGAGAGTCTTCCAAAGGGTTCAGCAATAATATCCAAAGCAGCGAAATCATCGTTTTACGGAGATCCATGTTTGCCTGGCCAGTTCCGCGGGGCTCTTGTCATCTCTCTCCAGTCTGCCCGCGCGTAAAGCTCCGCAGGGGAGGCGCACTCCGGGTTGATCGGAGCGGAAGCCGTCTGGGCAAATAGTGCTCCAATGTGGCAGGCACACGGCCTATTTCATACCTCGGGGGAGGGACTTAAAGGGGTGATTGACAGATAAGACGCACAATGATGAAGGGGCTGGAGCCGAGCGTGCAGGAGCTTCGACCAATCACAGGACAGCAGACGGAAACGTTTGCGCCAGGTGTTCCCACTATAGTTAAGTCCTCCACAGCATGACTTCTCTCCACTGGCACTGAAATGCACTCATCAGGGAAATGTAGAAGCTATAGAAAGCCGATGAAGTATTTAAATGAACAGAAACAGTCTCTGAATTAGAGATCATTTAAGTAGACCTCCAATTAGCCTCTCTTTATATGTACAGTGTTTTCAACAAAATCAATTCATTTATTCCTTAACAACCAAACAGAAAAAAGTTACATGACTAGCAAAGCATAGCATTCTTTGACGTATATATATATTTTTTGCCAAGGTTGTTGTGTTTTCACCCTCATCCAGACAGTTACACAATGCAAAGCCTGAGGTCATTTTTTGTTGGTTAGCGAGGCACACACATCAGCTCGGAAAATGGCAGAGGTCGACAATCGTAAATGTTTAAATCTGTTAAATATTTACAACTGCAAAGTATTGGCCGGATAAGCTGATATTTAGCTCAGTCTATATTTGTTTCTTTTGTATTGTCCGGCATCCTTGATGCCCCGTGGCACCATGCTGCCTCTTTAAGGTCATGCTGGGTACTATGCCAGACTCCTGGTTTGGGGGAAGAAACAATTACAAACAACAATTAATTGCTGGTGGAGATATTGTTTTGCGTTTGGTACAGGATTGTAAAGGTTTGCTATCTTTCATTATGGTTAGTTTTTATTTTGCGTTGACTTTTTTTAAAAAATCACTTCGTTTTAATTAGGTTAGTTTGTATTATATATACATTATTATTTTTTTTTTAAATGTTGAGTAGTTTTTGTGGAGTGCAAGATTTTGAAAAAAGTTTTAAGTGAACTGCAATTCTCAAACAAGGTAGGGATGTGGAGAAATATCGAAATAAATAAATTTTCAATGAATCCCAAATGCTTATGTATGATATTACTGACAGATATGAAAACTAAGGATATTTTCACTATATTTATAGCTTTAGTTAATTTTATAAATGCAAGATGTACAAATAATTTTTTTAAAATATTTTTTTCATTTTATTTTGTTGACGAAAATGTTTTTTCCAATTTTAGTTTTAGTTATTTTGTTAGTTTTCATTCACTATACTAACCTTGCTGTGGTGTGCTTCCTTGGTCAACTTGATTATACCACACATAAAAAGAGCAGTAAGTAGCCAAAACAGTTGATTTTCTTCCTCATCACGTCGGGTCGCTCACACTTGTGCTCTGCTTTAGTTAGTTAAATTTTAGAGTGATAAAAGGGAAATTTATACTTCTTGCATTGTGGCCATGGAGGGCAATGACCTGCCTTGATTACCCTTTGTTGTTGTTGCAGATGACAATAACAAAAAACAATAACAAACTAAGATTATGACAGCATACATACAGTAGTTACACATTTGTGCAGCGTAAAAAGCCCAAAATTGAATAGGAACATATTAATGGATGAAGATCTAATCCTTCTTGAAAAACGATAGTTAAACATAATACAAACATTTCATTGAAACAAGCACAAGAAAAAATATTTTGGGTATAATTTCCTGCAGTCTGATGAAATATACATCCGTGAATGCTACTGGAACACATCTTGAGTGATGTTGCTGAGATGATTGTGTGTTTTGGGTCTTTCAGCATCATACACGCTCTCTCAGGTGACCCGACCGGGGCTGATCAGACAATGGCCTGTGGCACTGTAGCATTGGTCTACTAATTGCTCCTCCTGATTCAAAGACATCTGGAGGCTCTTTCTTCTTGCTGTCGTGGTGGACTTGATGGTCTACAGCATTTGCACCATACTGTACTGGGACCATGTCCCTCAACTAAAATATAGACACGATGTTGTCAAAGCGATGTTCCCTGTGGACATGTGGACACAAATAAAAAGCGGTTAAGGCAATTGCCATCTCCCACTCCTTAAAGTGAAAGTCAACCCAAACATTGTCTTTACAGCAATATGTACTATGCAGGCCCACTACTCGAAACATGGTATTCTGATTAATATTGTGTTTGTGAAATATGAGTTAAACAGTAAAATCCACCCATTTTTGTCCACGTCAGGGGGCGGCCATTTTGCCACTTGCTGTCAACTGAAAATGACATCACAGTTGCTCAGGGCTCGGAAAACAATCAATCATGGTTCAGCTTCAGAAAAGAGGTGAGCCGTGATTGGTCGTTTCCTGAGACCTGAGCAACTGTGATGTCATTTTCAGTCAACAGAAGTGACAAAATGGCCGCCCCCAGTGATGGGCATGGGTGGACTTGACTATTTGACACATATTCCACAAACGCAATATTAATCAGAATGCCATGTTTGGACTAGTTAAGGTGCATTGAACATATTGCAAATAATTTTGGGGGGTTGACTCATGTTTATATATGTGTATGTATATATATATATATATATATATATATATATATATATATATATATATATATATATATATATATATATATATATATATATATATATGTATATATATATATGTATATATATATGTATATATATAGATAGATGGATAGATGGATGGATGGATGGATATCTGGATGATAGATAGATAAATAGATAGATAGATAGATAGATAGATAGATAGATAGATAGATAGATAGATAGATAGATAGATAGATAGATAGAGTCCCCCCTTTATTTAGTCCGCCATTCGTGAGTAGTCCGTCATCAGTCTATTTTTCGTGGCGAGGCTTCGATGGTTAGCGTGAAATGCTAACACTAACATGCGTATTTTTACATTTCAAGATGTCTGTGACCACTAGAGGTGGAAAAAGAGGCAAGAGGTATGCAATAGTCCAAGTGGGTTTTCTTACTATAATGTTTATTTATGTTTCAAATGGGAATGGAATTTGATGAGATTTTTTGGGGACTTTGAAATAGCTCCTCAATGATTTGAATTTGCATTTTCTAATGAACTTTTTTCAATCAATCCGATGACAACAACAACAACACAGTCTCTGAGACTATCACTTTTATGGAACTTCTCCCTTCCTCAAGTGAATATTGACTGAATGCTATTAGAAGTGAGAAGACATGTTTGGCATCTTCCCCACCAAACAAATATTATTGAATGTCTCTCTCAGATTTGCTTGTACCTTGTGAGAATCAGGAGAACAAGACAGTTAAAGAGATAGAAAATGCTGTTTCAAGGGTTTGCATCATGTAGCTGCGCTTCCAGGTCAGACACTCTGTCTCTCGCTGTCATGCTGACCAAACCCACAAAAATGCGCACAGCATTGCCCTCAATTGATTACTCACAGAACTCACCCTCAAAAACTGGACCACTGATCGGCATATCAAATACCATTTCTACAAAGAGAAACTAGCCATTTGAATGGAGATTAGGGTTTTAATGTTGAACACTTCCGCATAAGTGATTTTGCAAATTGTAAGAACCGTACCAGCAGTATGTTGTTCCTAAAATCGTGCCACTTCAAACAAATTCACTCCACTGTTTATTGTTTGAGAATTACATTTTGTTCAAGTTCTTCACATTTAAGCTTCCCGAATACTGGGTTAAGCTTTTTATCATTTTCTGCTTTTGATCACAAAGTTAAAGGCGCCCTCACAAAAAGAAATAAGCCAATGAATCACTTTAATGATATCAAACCTCCACTGTGTAGCATTTCAATTTGTACCACCAGCCTGTGAATGACAGGTTAATAAAAAGTCTATTTAGCACACTCCTTTTAAAAAAAAAAAAAAAAAAAAAAAAAAATCGACACACACATACAGAAAAAACATTTGGCAAATGGGCACGTCTCCTCCCTTTTGCTTTCGAAGCAATAGCACGGTCCATTATTAAGGTTGTCACCCTGGCACCAATGGATCCCTCTTCTATCTACTCTATAAAGCTCACATCCGTATATCAGCTCTCACTCATGCACAGATTATGGGCCATCAGCCTGACTGATCCACCCCAGTGGGCGGGCGTGTGGTTTTAGTTCTGCAAGCTGATGAACACGGTCCTCTCCTCCTCTGTAATACTAACTTAGCAGTGCAGAGGCTAATGGGGCCCTCTCATTACTTCTCACAGCCCACCACATTCTGATCTATCTCACCTCATTTTCATTATGCAGACACTTGGTTGGGGTTGGCTCGTACCATTCAGCCAAGCAGTTATGAAATGCGCCGTGTCAACTGTGGTACAGGCCAAAGATTTCCTCAATTTCAGATTTCCTGTCATTGCAAAGTATTGGGATTTAATAAAACATTTTCCAGGAAATGGACTAGGATAAATTGTTTAGCATACTGCTGAGCTTAGTGTTTGTGGAACAGTGGGCAAACCCACATCTCCCATTGAACCATCCTACCAAAAGAAAAACGATTTCACACAGAGACCCGGAAACTGTACACAAATCATGCACATATTACAACTACTTAAATGCACGTTGTTACGATGTTTTTTTTATTTTTTATTTTTTTTAAATCTGACGACATAATTGCATTGATAAAGACCCAAACAATGCCAAAACCAACAAAAGTAACCAGAAAACATGCAGAGGTGAAGCAGTAATTGGTGTAATTCCAGCCCTACCATCACACATACTCAGCACATGAACAGTGCATGCAGCTCAGTCTCGGGGTTCATTATGTGACAATTTCATGCTTATGCACTCCATCGGCCAATCCTGCTATAACCCCGCTCACATGTTCCCTCCTGGCCCCTCCCTCTAAATTAAACCCGTGGACAGCAGACATGAGGCATGATGTCGCTTGTTTATACAATGTATGCCTAGGAAATATGGATTTCCATTTTCTATGCATATGATTGACTGTAAAGAATTGAATATATACATTTTTTTCCAGGTCAACAAGTTCAAAATATTATGTCTATTTTCTGATACTGAATACTACATTATTGTATCACGGGTGGTTCAGCGGGTTTCAAGTTCATCACCTGTTCTATTTCTACCACGGTCTCCGCATTTGTCACAGAAAATTCACAATGAAGACAATTGGACACCTTTTGGGTATTTAAGGGTTGAGGGACTAAAAAGGAGGTTGGTTGGAGGAAATGTGAGGTGCGAAGTTGAATGGAGACGAAGGAATGGAAGCAGATCATGTCTTCAGCGGGTGTTGTGTAACAGTAGGATACAAGTCCCAGATGAATTGCACCATATCTGTTATTCCCAAAAGGGGACCCATTAAACACTAACTGGTAAAAAGGTGTTAATGTGTCTTTTGAAAGAGATACTTATACACTTATATTGTACATAGTGTACATTCCACTTACAGCACAGAGACACACGCACACACACAAGTCGCGTGCTCATGCGACAATTGAAAAGGAGCATTTTAAATTGCCACAAGAGACCGGGCGTCACTTCACTGCTTTATTCCACCGTGTTTGCAGTGAATTCTCATCCGCTTTATGAGATGATTAGCTGCAAGGCATTAGTCACAATCACACCAACATTTAACAATAAAATGAGGTCACAGATACGCCTCAACAATATCAATGGATGCATTGTTTTTAATTACCATTATTTTTATAATCGCAATTTGTAATCTGTTAGTGGATTTATTGCAATGCTTATTCCACTTTATTAGTAAATGAGAACATAACCTTTACGCATGGCGTGATTATAAATCACAGTTACATATTTGTTACGGACGTGGCACCTATGATGTGAAAGTCACGATGGCAGTTTCAAAGTTGTTTGTTCCCTTGGGGCTACCAATGATCCAAATAGGAGGTTTATTTGTTTACATTCATCACATTTGAGAAATGGGTAACAGAGAAGCCCGAGCGGTATGCCCTGGTAAAATGGTAAAGAGCCAATGGGGAAATTACTGCTAATGAGTCCTTGTGATGAAATTAGTTGTGGGTTATAAGAGTGTCATCAAGGTCATATAAATTTCTGAAATCACGCTGACAAACTGCATGGTCCTAATGTCAGCACAGACATTAAAGGAAAAATGCTTTATACTAGAGATGTGAAATGTTCGGTATAGATCAGAGGAATGTGGATAGAAATCAAATTGTTCCATACCAGACAACTACTACAACAACAAAAAAGGGCATTCCGCAGGAATTGAATCCTGAAGATCTGCGCCCCCCGCTTTTATGCACTTGAATGTTGTTTGCTTGCCTTTTAATCTTTTGTCATTGGATATTTTCTGAGACCGTGTTATTATTGACATTTGAAGGGCCCATATTACATTGTCGCGAACAGCTTCAACCACTTAACTGCTAGAGACAAATGACTTTCATCTGAGGTTATTTGACCTCAGTCATCACACTTAACTGTGTCGACCCGCATATAGCACATAAAGCTTCTTTGTAAGCCAGAACAAAATAATAATAAAGCAAGTTGATGCCAGTTGCACAAATGCTGAAAATCTGGAACCAAGTCCATTTGTTCACTGAAGCCTATTTTATTTAGTTCACAATAACTTAAAGGCCTCTTTGTCTAACTTAATTCCACGTCACGTGCATGGTGTTCCATGCCTGTGGGAACCCTCAAATGCACCCTCGATACATACTTGTTTTTCCTTATGCTGAAAATGAAAAATGTTTTGACTTTACAGTGTAGGCCAGATGTCCCATGAGACACTGATGGGAATTCATCACCAGAGACATGCAATGTTGCAGTATTCTTTGTCTCACTCACAAACCCCCCACACACACACGCAAACACACACCAATCATGCATATGTAGTGACAACCATATCATTATGTGAATCGTTTAAGAACTTGAGTGACATAAGGCATGATAATTTGACTTTCAAATCTTTTGTTTCACTTTTGAGGCATTTAGTCGAACCCCAAATCATCCAACTTTGGGGGTTTTGCTGCAGCTGTCTTCTGTAACTGGCACCTTGTCATAGTCAGGCCTCACCATTAAAAACACAAGATCATGAGCACAATGTGAGGCATGTCTTGCACACTGTGTAATTAAGCGGCTACCCAACACAGGGCACATGGTGCTTTGATTAGATTAGGGATGCTCAAATCAAAGTAAGTTTAATAATATCTCTAGTGTTGCAATTATGGCGTATAATTCTCTGTTCGCTGTAGTCATAGAGACGTGCGCGTAATCGACTCTCAAACCCTCCTAACACTCCACATAATGAACCTCAGCAGATATGAATCGTTCTTTCTCACACTCTTGATAAGTCTGCAAAACATCATTATGGGAAATCTGGAGTAGAGACAATAAGCATAAGAAAGGCATTGAAACAAATTGATGAAACAACTGTAGGAAGAGATTCTACTTGAGGGCCTTTAGAATCACATATTAGCGTTTGGATCATCTCGGAGGAGAGGAATTCCTCCACGGGGGGCGAGAAGTACTACCTCAATTGTTCGCAGATATCAGGTTACTGTGAGGCCAACTCTGGGAACTATAAATAGAGCAAAATAGGAATGGAAAAAGTGAAAGCCACCCAGTTTGATTATCTAGCAAAGCCCAAAACAAGTTTAAGACAAGAGTCACTGTTTATTGCCTACAGTTAAGTGTAGGGTGCTAAATGATGACTACACCGAGATTGTGTCTAAAATAAATTCAAATGTTGGATTTGGAGTGTGGCTGTACTATCCGTATTATCCTCATTCAAATCCATCCTACATTTGGTAAACCGTTTTTTTTCTGACCTATGTATATTGTGTTGCCTGTCTGAAAACCATTTTAAGGCAAGTGTTGAGTTACTGTTTGGAAACGACTCAAGTTCTTCCTTATATGCATGGCCGGTTGAATCCTTTCCCTATTTGCAAGTGCAAAATACAGAAGAGGGAATGTCAACATCCTTTAGCTCCACTTTAGCTCCACAACGTCACGCAAGCGCGCTGACGGTGCTCAATTTTGTTGGGACAACATCGCTTATTTACATAATTGATTAGACCTACTGCTTATGGAGCCTGTGACGAGCAGAAGAAATGAGCAAACACCATGATGATGACATTTGTTCTAGCGAGAGGATGGCAAGCTGTCTGCCAGATTAGCAAAATGTGATGTAAGGTGAGCAGGCCGAAAGATGAAGAGCTAAGCATATGCAAATCCAAAGTGGAATATTCATGTTCTCCTATTGGGGTCCCACACTCTGGGATCTCTCCAGGCGAGTGAATGAAAAATTGTTCCTCAAACTTTCTCTGAACTTTCTCTACCCCCTGTTGGCATTAAATATGTAATACTATGCTGCATGAAACCAGATTGGGGATATGGTCACAGATGAATCGCTTTTTCTTTTTTTGGATCTTGTTTAAATCTGTCGATTAATAATGGTTCCATTTTGTTTACCAAAAAAAACAAAAAACAAATTAAAAAACGGTTTTCATATTGTAGCAATTCGGCTTTGTCCATACAATTGTTAGTTATTTGTTAACAAAGGAAAATAAGCAACACATTATTCCTTAGTGTGTCTTTAAACCAATGTTTTTCATTATTTCTAGTTCATTATGCCAATCAGTCATGCACCCAATCTCCACATTATGGAAACATTTTGTTCAACTGTAATTACCTCCAAAAATGCCTATGAAAATATTAGCTGACATACTGTTGGCATTTTGTTTACAATCTCTCTGAAATCACATCCCCCCTGTATAAAACATGCAGACGTAAACAGGCAAATATAGACAGAAGTATAATAAATGTGTGTACACACCAATATGGACCGCATGTGTACTGGTGTATCATTTAGCCTCAAACTGCCTGTTTGATTTGTTTCCCAAGATGGGCTACAAAAGAGTACAACCACATGTTGGTTATGCACAATCGGCTACTTTGCCTGGTAGAGAATCAATATGGTGCTAAAGTAGTTATCTAATTGTGTAATTGTCCATTTCATGTGGTCTCAAAAACCTACTCAGAAAGCTTTCCACCACTGGCTTACATCACAATTATGTTTAACTTATATAGACGCTTCATTTAGTGGATGCCTGAATTTCCACTGAAGTGAGCTGCCTCCCACTTTTATGGCAAAATCTGCATCAAATTGTACTTATGTTGCATTAGGGTTATAAATAATTAGAATTTTATTGGCTTAATTCAGGGTGCATTGTCAGTGCTGCTTAAATTACTGTTGCATTGTTTTTCTTAATAAGGCAGAATTCTTTCTGATGACCTAAAGCACACAGCTAAAAGCACGCAATAGTGCCTAAGAACATAACACTAAACTGGTCTTAAAGCGGAAGTAAACCAAAAAAAAAAAAAAAGATTTACAATAATATGTGGTATGCGCCCCCTGTAGTCTAAACATTGTATTCTGATTACAATTGCATTTGTGGAATATGAGTTAAGCAGCAAAATCCACCCAATTTGAGACATCTCAGGGGTGGCCATTTTGTCACTTGCTGTCGAGTGAAAATGACATCACAAATTCTCAGGGCTCAGGTAACAACCAATCACGGCTCACATGTTTTCTGAAGCTGAGCCATGATTGGTTGTTGCCTGAGCCCTGAGTAGCTGTGACAGCAAGTGACAAAATGGCCGCCCCCTGAGATGGACAAAAACCGTTGGATTTTACGACGCAATGCCAATCTGAATGCTGTGTTTAGACTAGTCGGGCTGCTTAGAACATATTGTAAAGACATATTTGGGGTTAAGTGGCTTTCCATGAGCCCTGACATGAATTGTATTAAACATCTAAAGATAATCAATTTCGCATACAAAGTACATCTTTCCACTTTATGCTGCCCTGATGCATAACAGCATATTTCCTCACAAGCTGTTTTCAAACTGCTTCTCCATTTTCACACATTCTGTTTTCAGAATTCAGTCCCTCCACTGAGACATATTTGTTTAAATGATATACTCTGAATAAGCAGCAAGCCCGTGATATGTTGAAAGTAATGTTACTGCCTGAGTTTTCCAAGTCACACCAAACGTTTATTCATATAATAAACCAAAATATAACTATAAGATTTGAATACAATATGCCTGGTAGGTATCCATGTTCCCTATACACTTAACATACAGATTCCCCCCCCCCCCACACACTCACAATCTGCCTCCGTATCACATTACCTCTCCTGCCACAGGCCAAAACATGAATCTTCATTCAGAGGGATTTGGACAAAGACAGAGAACAGTAGCAAGATGACACAAAAACTGCAGTGAGTCAGTGCTTGTAATATGATTTGTCATTCCCTCTGCTCGCTCTCTGATGCGATTACAGGACGGGCCTCAGCCGACGGTGTCAGCCGAGATGTTGGCCCAAGATAGCCGAAGCTGAGCACAAACCAGGAAGTGCTTGGCCCGCCTGCAATCTGTCTCTCCAAAGTCAGGCAGATCAGCTTTGGGCCGGTGACAGGCGCAAGGATTCTCAAATTCTTCTCATCATCAGCTTGTGTCTTTCGGAATGAACTTGGCAGCATTTTGCTGGACAATATGCTATTTCAAGTTGCTGTTAAATGTATGCAATGATTATCCCAATGCATGAAGCGTGTCACATACATCGCTTTGTGCGGTCATGGTGTGTCCTGTGGGAATGAAGCGTCTGTTGCACGGCACTTTTACTGTGGTTCCCATCTGTCAAACAGCACAATTTCTTCCAGGTTCTCATTAATTCTACCACCTCAGCCCCCAGTATGTAAAGACGCTAAACATTTCTATATAGGACACTAAACATGGTACAACAGAGACAGGCAATCCTGCACTTAGAAGGAAATGCTGTATTAAGTCATTCACTGCCATTGACGAATTTACTTGTCTTTTCACAGACCAGCCATTGAATCCCAGGAACTCATTTATATTTTTTTCAATCTTTTTTCAAACGTTAGGGTAAAAGAGGGTCTGAAAATGTCTGGCAGTGAATGAGTTAATTATTTGCCATGTCTTGAAAAGATGTTAAGTTATTACTTTTATCGCGTTGATTGAAAAGTTCAGATGCAGCAGCATTCATTTCTGGTTCCAATATTCTTTCACAATGGCATTTGGCATACAAGATTTTTTAGACTTTTATTCTGTTGTTGCACGTCTACACGTGTGACAATTGCAACAAAAACAAAGACAAAGCCTGCTCTCGTGATAGTAGGAGCATTTGTGATGGGATTGTTTCATGACATCATTTTTTTTCCCCGCAATTCTCACATTTTACACTCACTTTCAAGCACAGTTGAAACTATATTAGTCATGACTTTTGGGTTTGACCTCTTTTATTACCTCAGCCAACTGCAAAAATTGGTTAGCTAAATATGCAGCAAATACACGGTCAATTTTACTTTTTACAAAATCGTTATGAGGCATGCCAAAAGAAATTTTAAATTAACAATGAAAACTCTTCCCCCAGAAAAAAAATGGTACAGATAGAATTGACATTGAGAAGTCCTTTAAGTTCCTAGCAAATGTGCAAGACGTCACCATTTTTCTGCTGTTGTCCTTCCTCTAGTTTACAATATTTTAAACAAACTATTCTTGTCTAATTTAACTCTTTGATAATTATTACACTTAAATAAGTCCTGTATCATTACCACTGAGATGCCGTAATACCCAAATGATGAAATGATGACTGCCCTGAGAATCAAAGCTCCCACCCCTTGGGCCTCCACTCACGAAAACACATCCTCCCTGATTCATTCTATTTTATTCCGTCAATCCTCTCTTTTGGTTCCAATCCCCCCCTTCCCCCCGCACCCGCTTAGCATCTCTCTTTTCTTCTTCCATTTCATCTATAAATCCCTGTTATTGCCAATCGTGGCTTTTTGTTGTGCTTTCACATGCAAAACATCCCCACCCCCAACTTCACCTCCCTCCGTGACTGGTGGCTTAAGGGGTAGCTAGAAGCACGGCAACATAGATGAGTCAGACTAGGGGGCTGGATACCATTGGCATATCTTTCCCACTTGGCAACTGGGAGCCGGTAGCAAACTCGAAAGGTAACCTGGACCCAGTGCCAGTGTTCGGGCGGCTCTGCTCGGATGAAGGCAGCTAAGTGGGGGGAAACTGAACCAATCAAGTGTTAACCGAAGGGTGCATCGAAACACTCACGCCACCACGACATGCTATAATGCATATGTGCCCTCATTTTCACACACAACCACCATCACACGCTTAAAGTCCACTCGCGGATGAAATCGTCCCTGCGACACAAATCCGCAAGCCATTTTTGTTTCATGCACCCCCTCCCTTTTACCGCCACGCTCTCATGCGCCTCTATAGCACGCACATACTACTGTACGTACGAAATATCCTCCTTCACTGAACTTAATCCGCATTTATCCTGACATCACAACAAACACGCTATCGTAAGCCAATAATCTAAACTGCCCAGTTACTCGACTTGCGTTTGGTCTGATTTATCTTTGAATGTATTGTGGCATGGAATTGAATGAGTTGTGTTTCAGTGACAATATTTTATGTTTTATGATGATAAAGTTTCTTGCGTAATACCCTTGTTAAAGAATTTATGGCCAAGATGGATCTGGTGTACCTAATTTTGTGGCATGCTAGTACATGTCTTCATTTGCGAGGATCTAATTGCTTCGCACACCCCCACAGGGAAGTGAGTGGTGTGGTGGAGGCAGGTGAAAGTGGAATGGATGAATAATGAATCCACTTCAACGCTATGTTTAATCCTCGCAACCCCCCTGTGAGCTGACCTCGGGAGGTAAAGGCACACGCACCATTGCGGAGTGACTATTCTCTGTACTGTATACCTCCCTCATACTGATGCTCGGATGCTTTTTCATCCGTCCTTTCAAATTCGACACAAATTGAGCTGTACAAGATGCAGGACTAACAAGCATTGGAGGCTCTCCATTGCTCAGAAACACAAAAAGCGTGAACATGCTTATGCACAGTCTCTTTGTTTAGCGAACATGAGTTTCATATTCCAGACAGTACGCACTTCCCTCTGCAGTAGAGAGATAACGGCCTGGCCAAACACTATAATCAACAAGCCAGAGAGGTCATTGGCTCACCTCGGAACACAGCAGCAGAAAAATGCTTATCTCTCCCTATCAGCATGTCAACCACCCTCACCTCCACCTCGTGCTCCTCTCCCACCTTGCCTTTAACCACTTTCCTCAAAGATTGTTGCCCTTGCCTCCTTCACCTGTGCAAGATGTGCATGGGGGGCACTGCTCGGATTGCTATTCCATCAGAATGTAGGGAAACTATCTAATCCAGTAAAAATAACAGAGGTGGGAGGAATCCCATTCTCCACCTGCCATTCCCAGTCTTGGCAGGAAAATAGCAGGCATCCCGGTGCTGGGATGAACTGTGATAACAAATAGCTCAATCTGCTCCGTGTCTTCATCTGCTATTTTATTTTTGCTCACAATGGCAAAGCCATCGAATTAGGATTAACGACATCATACCTGCTCAGGTGTTATGAGTGAGCCTCCGATTGAAATATTCACACACAACAGAAGGAACATGGGGTGGTTGATTTTTTGAAAAAGGAAATCAAGGAGAGGGCTTCACTCATCCACCAAGTAATCTCGGCAAAAATGATTTCAGTGATAATTGAGGATATTTACAAGGAGAACACTCACTCGTTTTGACACCTGGAGAGGAAAAACACATGAAAGTCTTCCTAATTTGTTTGTATTAACTCACCTAAATATGAAGGATTAACTATGAGAGGGTTAAATAGTAATAAAGTCTCTTGACCAAGTTCTTTTATATCCATCCCACTGTTCTCATCTCATTTCTGATCTCCGCTTTGGAGTCTGTAATGGAGTTTAATTCCAGTGCGCCATAATGAGGCAGTGGGGAAGAGGTACGAGCAAGTGTGAGGCAATTGACACTGGCACAGAAAGGTCCAATTTAAGAAACTTAATTTGGTCCAAAAAAAGGTACACTGTGTGCCTTAATGTGAAGTCAACCCCCAAATTGTCTTTCCAATAATATGTTCTATACACCTCCACCAGTCCAAACACGGCGTTCTGTTTAAAATTGCATTTGTGAAATCCGCTGCAAAATCCAAGCATTTTTAACCATCTCAGGTGGCGGCCATTTTGTCAATTACGGTCGACTAAAAACAACATCACAATTGCTCACAACTCAGGTAACAACCAATCAGGGCTCACCTGTTTTCCGAAGCTGAGTCATGATTGGTTGTTACCTGAGCCCCGAGCATCTGTTTTGTCATTTTGACAGCAGGTGACAAAATGGCCGTCCCCTGAAATGGGCAAAAACAAGTGGATTTTACTGCTTAACTCATATTTCAGAAACACAATATCAATCAGAATGACGCATTTAGACAAGTGGGGCTACATAGAACATATTGTAAAGAAAACATTTGGGTTGATGTCCCCTGTCACCAGAGCAGCTTCAAATAAAAAGGCCACATTTTCTACTGTTGCAAGTTATGACATACTAACTGAGATGTGCAACGTAACAGTCATCTACATGGACACTGAGCATTTGTCATCCATCAACGAGAATGGACAGCCTGCTGTCATCACCTCACGGGGGCCGTCAATTTCATTATTTCTGTCTCTGTCTGTCTCCCGCTCTTCCTTCCTGTCTTTCATCTCATCTTGGGCCTCACACTGACCTAAATATCTCCTGCAGCATGTGATGAGTTTACGTAATGGCGAAGAGAAGAGAGGTCACCGAAGGGTGTAGCAATCACAAACACACACAAAATCCAAATAACCCATCATTCCCCATACAGACTTACACACACACACGCGCGCTGCACATTCAGAGTAGTGGAGGGATGTTTGAGGAGGAGGTGGAAGTAATCTCCCATGAATATTCTATCCCAGCAGTAGCAAGCCATTTTAATTATCAGCCCCTCCCTGGCGCTCGGTGAGGTCTACCCCAGGTAAATTAGCCTCAGCAAACACCCTGTCTTCAAGCCAGCCAAATTCAATATGATGTCAAATAGAGCTCAGCAGCCACCAAGCACACACAAAGCAGACACTGCGTTGAGTGTGCGCGACACTGTTCAAGTCGACAAGCCGGGAGCTTGTGTGCATGTAAGACAATGGAAAAAAGTGAATACGGAAAAAAATAACATTATGTGGCAGTGTAATTCAAATAAGCATGCAGTAAATATGACACCATGCTGTGAAGTAACTATTGTTTGCCATCTATTTTCTATCCCGCTTGTCCTTGTTAGGGTCACAGTGAGCTAAGGCCTACCCCAGCTGCAATAATTGTTTTAAATTTGCCGGCAATCACAACTGGAAGCTTTTGTTTTTATTAGTGCCGTCAAAGCGATTAAAATATTTCATTGTGATTAATCACATTTTTTCATAGTTAACTCGTAGTTAATCGCACATTTTATTGTAAAAGAAATCTCTTGATTTTTCTGTCCCATTAGTTTATTGAATTTTAATAGCCTTAACATGAATAAGAGGATTGATTTTCTTATGCAAATACTTCATTAAAGACAAAGTCAACCCAAACGTATTTTTTCCAAGAATATGTTCTAAGCAAGCCCACTAGTTGAAACATGGCATTCGGATAATTATTGCGTTTGTGGAATAAGAGTTAATACACCCATTTTTCGCCATCACTGGAGGTCAAAAGGGGGGTTGAGTTAACGCCGTTAATAACGTGCTTAACTGACACCATTAGTTTTTTATTGTTAAATTTCATTGTAATGTGCAGCTGTACCTAATTTTGTGGCCCAGTGAGTATACAATATAATCCAGATAGTGCTACAACTGATCTTGCGACAGATCCTCTGATTCAGTATTCTTAATAGTTGCACAAATTAGACTAACAACCATTCCCACTTCCACCTGCGAGCAATTTCACGTCTTCCATTAACTGACAGGCATGTATCTTTGGAATGTGAGAGAAAACACGGAGAGAATGTCCAAACTCCATAAAGAGATGTTTCAATGGAGATTGGAATCCAGTACAGATTTACATCACTTCTTTTCTACTTGACGAATCTACCCTGACCTGCCTACCCAGACGTTCTTTCTTTGGCCTATTGAATAAAATAAAGCGCAAACAGGCATCAAGCAAACACAAACCTCAATATTTCGCTTTCTCTGTGCCAAGTGCTCTCCCAGGAGTGATTATGTCCGCCTACTCCTGAGTGGTGCGACTACATTTAGACCTACTAATGAGCTGCTCCCTGGTTTTTCTCCAACTCTGCTACACTTCTAATCACAAGGACATCCAGAGTCTGATCTGCAGAGACCCGCCTGCTTGGCAGTTGATTACCATAATCAGGACTCATAAGACAGGTATTTAATTAGCCACCCTAAAGAACAGAGGCCCGGAAAGTGTCTACCGTGAGCTTGGTGAAATAATTTTACAGGGAAACTCATTCATTACTACATGGACCTTTAGAAGAGGGCAGAAAGGTGAATATTGTTACGCCTTTCATTACCATAGTTAGAATTCTTTTCTTACCTTACCCTTTGTCCCGCTGTGTGGTCCAGCCAGGAATCCCAAAGCAACCCTGAAAATGAAAAGAAAAGTTGGAGTTTATGCATCTTAGTTTCTCTGTAAGTGTTGAGTGCAGTGGTTACGTTTTGTATAAATGTACAGTATGCCCTTCTGGAAGATGATGACTCGCATCAGTTAAGATTTTCAATACTAGTCCACACATATAATCACACTACCCAATCAAAACGACAGTTAAAAGAAGTTCATTGCAACATAACAGCTATTAAGGTAACTTGTGGAGAGTGTAAACTGCCTGGAGCTGTTTTTTTCCCCTCTGCGCCCAAGCTACTCCTACAGTTGCGGAGTGTTATTCTTACAATTCGACAGGCATCAGCGTTTCAAGAAGCAATGTCAATGAATGCATGTGGTAAGCACCAATGAAAAAATAACATTACCAACACACACAATTATCTTTATTTTTAAATTTTCTACAGCTTTTTTTGCACGGCAAACTCCGTGCTCTTGATTCAAAGCCTGTCATTTGAAGATGCAATCACTACCTGTTGAGTAATTACCCATAGTTTCCGCGCAATGTTATCAATACATAATACCAGAGCTGGGCATTCCGTCTGTGTGATGGACCGGCCAGTCTATTCGCCTATGACGGACTCCTGTTTTGCTGATGGTTGACAAATGACGGGGGAAAAAAAAAATAAATACACAGACTATGTATTTAATCCGTCTTAACGAGTGACGGAAAGCCAAGACTTTATATAGAATTGCAACAGCAAGTAAAAGTATTACCTTTACACATGAGAAAATGGCATCACTTGAAGTGATCTATTGCATCATGAATAATCTTTTATTGTGGAGAGATCGCTCTACATTCTGGATACGGCTTTTTATTGCATGCATCCCGTGAGTGAATTTGAGTCCAAGCAACTCAAGTACGTCGTGCGAACACAAGCCACCCTTGAGTGATCGTCTCAAGCATTGTGTGTTTGCGTGAGTCAAAGTGTGTGTACCGAAAGCATGTGCTCTCAATGGCCCTAAACGCATTCAACACAACACACGAGCGCTTGCGTTTGTGCATTTCACCGCTCGCATGAATACATGTAGCCATAAATGCCATTTGTGGCATGCACATGCCCTAAATATTCCGGCAGGAAATCCTGGAAAAGATTTCTAGTGTGACACCCATGCATCCGATGTGTTGTGTGTCGTGAGACCCCGCCTCTGTTAGCGAGAAGGCAGATGCATTTCCACTTCGTATAATCCAATGGCTCTTACACGCAAAAAGACAAATCCAAAGAGTCATGCAAAGTTTCACATTCTTTATATGCTTCTTTATGGACTTTTCCGACACATAGATTTATACTCTATGGAAACATGACAACAAAGCAAATGTAAAAATTGAGCAACTTAAAACGCACAACTCTTAAATGATATTTTTGGGGGGCTTTTGGGGTTTTAGCAGCATTAAAGTCTTAAAAACACTTAATGCCCTCATTGGTTTGTGACATGCGATGTGGAAATAAAAGGCTGAAAATGAGGTCACTGATCATGACATCAAGTAGAGCAAATTCTTGCACGTACTTCACATGCTAGATTTACCACAAACATTACTCGCTTTAGGACATAAGTCATTTATTTGTGTCGTAGCTGGATAATGCAAAAAAATAAACAAATAAATAAATAAAATTGTAAACACCAGGCATTTGATTGACGATTTATAGTATGCAGTTACCTACAAATTTAAATACCACTGCCAAATTTTCAAATCAAAATATGCATTTTTACATTTGACATCAAACTCTATGTTCTTTTTTTTAATTTTATTTTTTTTTACTCAACACAAAATAGTGCACAGTGTTGTACTCATTCAAAGTTGTACAAGACCGGGGACGGAAATAATTTTCAACAATAGGAAAAAAAACACATGAAACATTTAATTAATACAACTGTGTTGTTTTATTTTATTGTTTGTTTTTTGTCAGACAGAACATACTATAATATTACCAAACTGTAACTGATTTAACTGTTCACGGGATGTTGTGAGTTGTTGTCCACCAAGCAGGTTACGTGTAAGAAGAATAATGCATGAACTGAAAAACTGAGTCCCACCAGACCATGTTGAGGGTGGGTAATAAGATATGGAAGAAGTCATTACATGTTTGTGCAGCTCTAGATAAAATTCCAAGGTGTATTGCCCCTCTCGAATTTCACAATTTCATGACAAAAAACAGGGAGGAAGATTAGGATTGTTAGATTGAGGTTTGTGTTAAATGTCATTCTAAAAATCAAACTCTTAACCAGAGGAAAGTTTCTGGTTTCAGAGAGAAATCCAAATTTGCAGTAGGAGCCAAAAGCATGATTGGAGACTTTCAAATAATCCCGGATAATCCCTGAGGGAAAATCTTGGTTTAAAAAAAAAAACTGCATATGTGAAAGATAAAAAAAGGGTGTGAAGCAAACAGGAGGGCAAGTTCACAGTCACACTTCAGACTGACAGCTTTCAAGTTTTCAACATTCTTGCCAATTTAAAGGAAGACTCTACACACGAGAAGCAATGGAGGAGTCATGGATTGCTAGAAGGGCAATGTATTGCTCAGTTAATTTAAATTTTAAAAGTTGGAAGAAGAAAATAAAAATGTGTCCTATCTGCGAGTCATGGATAACTTTTAATCAAGGATGTAGATGAATCATCAATAGGAGTAAATTGTGAGAAACTGAGTGGTAATTGACTTGATTGATCAGTTTTCCCACTGGTGAAGATTTATCAGTGACAGAACCTCCAAAGAGAGCCCCCTGGTATTTCATTTGGAAAAATAAAGGACACACTTTCATTTTACAGAGCACTGAAAAGATGGCCATAGGATGGATGGACTGGACCTGAGGGAGAGGTTGAAAGAAGATGAGACTTTCAAGTAGCACAAGATTGCATTTTAGATCCCTTTTTACCATTCAAAGGGAGAGTGTGGGTGTTAAATGTGAGCACAACAACCGCCTCATTATTTGTTTCCTATCAAGATTGCAACTCGTATTCTGCCTCCCTCCACCCACTCGTGTTTTACAGTCATTAGTACAAAACACTGCATCAGGTCGACACCGCGGATCCCAAGCACACAGGACTGGAACGCGACTCTTTGCTTTCACCTTTGTTTCTATTTACACTTTCCATATTCTTCGCACGCCCTAGCACGCCGAGCATCCATCCGTCGGTTAATCCCGCAGGCTTTTAAAACCATCAAGCACGCCGATTTTCTGCCTGAGATTAGGATGGAACTCGTCTCATTAGTGCCTCATTACCAGCATCAAATAGCTCTTTTGACAGAGAGCCAGCAAGGATGAAGAAGGGAATGAATATTTTCTGTTAAAAAAAGGTAAAATGACAAAGAGCAACAAGAACATATAAAGGGACTCGTAGATGCAAATGGGTCTGTTGATATATAAGAATGAGCTCCGAGCACCTTGTTATCCTCAGCTGCATCTTTTATTGAATGTTTGTATGTGTGGTGATCTTAAAAAAAAAAAAAGTAGCGCAGTGGGCGCCTCTGGGAGAAATGTATACATTATTAAAAACTATTAGCTGGGCAGGAGGGGAGGCAGGCATGGTCTGGCATATGAGGCAATACATTTATGTTTTTATTCAAAAAGTGGCCATGTGCTTCAGACACAGGAAAGCAGAAAGAAAAGACGAGGACACACGCACACACAATGGCCCCGGAATCTCGCAATTATCCTTGAGCTGATGACAAGTGTGTAACATCCTTCCTAATCATGCGTGATTCCTTGTCATCTGGGATCCCACAGTAATCAGTGAGTCTTGTTTACACAAAATGAACCCAGTTCCCAGATGTATTAGCTACCTGACATCAGTGACCAACCATCACGCTTGCAGTCATTGTTGTGCATTCGTTCCCCTATTAATGGGAGCAGTCATGCCATTTCCATTCATTTTTAACCACTTAAAGGGGGAAGTCAAAAATAATAGTAATATATTCTAGCTATCTATCCACCTCCTAACACGGTATTCTGATTAATTTTATGTTGGTGGAAAATGAATCAAACAGGAAAATACACCTGTTTTTATCCATCTCAGCGGTGGCAATTTTGCCACTTGCTGTCGACCGAAAATGACATCACAGTACCAGCTTGCCAACGTCACACAACCAAACCCAGAAAACCGGTGAGCGGTGATGGCACAGACTTATATATGAATGGACTAAGAATTGGTACAACCGTAGGAAGTAATGTGAAAACATCGCAGGGACATCAATGTATTCAAGTTAGTTTAGCGCGTGGTAACGCAAGATGGCCGCCACAGGCTTTACTTCTCGCTACGGCGAGTAAGCGGTGTTATTAGTCCGATCATATACAAGTCTGTGCGGGATGGTTGGCACTGTGATGTAATTTTCAGCAGACAGCAAGTGACAAAATGGCCGACCCCTGAGATGGATAAAAATGGGGGGATTTTTCTGCTGAATTCATATTCCACGAACAAGAGCGATTACAATACTCTTGTTGTTTTTACCACAAGCCAGTCATGAGGTAAACTGTACAAATTTACATGTATCAACCAATGTGTTTACTTATGCGATGGGCTTCCACAGCTTGCCAGATGAGACAGCGGTCTGGTCAAGCCTAACAGCCCGACACTTGCCTAACAGTCCATGTTGTGCCAGCAGGGGTGTCAGCTGCCCTGGCACCCCTGCTGTTTTACTGGAGTGACTTCATTAAAATGAAAGATATGTCCCCAATGGCTGTGTTAGTTTGATTATTTGTTTCTCATGCTACCCTCCATAAACATGACTCACTTTTCCCAGGTACCTTTGCTAGTAACCTATGATCTCTCCGTTCACACCCCGTACCCTTGTATTTGTCCTAATCTTGTTTTGCAAAAAAGCGTGACATCAATGATTTAAAATAGTAAACAGATGAATGGTAATATGTAACACTTTATTTCTACTAACTTCTGCAAGCGTTTACATTTTCAAATGATGACAATATTCCTAATAATCACTGAGTCCCATCACTGGTGAGCTATTTTTAGAACAGGCCCGCGGGCTACTCATGTGGTCCTTAGGGGTTAACTGGTACCCACGGGCATCAACTCTGCTTTAAAGCCTAATTGTCCGTAGTTGTGATTGTGGCAAGACAAGGCAAAGTAGCTTTATTTATATTTTGTACACAAGGTAATTCAAAGTGCTTCACATAAAAGAACAGCATTTTAAAGCATTTAGAAACAAAAGAGTTAGCTTGCGAGTGAATGTTTCTTTGTGTGTGTACAAGGACAAAGAGTTCAGAAAATTATTATTATTATTATTATTATTATTATTGATTCAGAATAGATGTGATGACTCAGTCTAGACTTCTTTACACCCCTCTGTGAAAATAGAAACTAGTGTTGATTATCTTTGGCTAATTATTATTACTATTATTATTATTATATATATATATATATATATATATATATATATATTAGATTTATCATGTTTAAAATGAATGTTCAACAGTCAAATCATTCAATAAAATATAAAGGTCGTAAGTAAAACCAGTCATGTTATTCTATTATGTAATCAGCCTGAATGTTTGCCGTCAATGTTATACATTAATGGCTACATTATGCCGCCATCCGTGTGTGACCTATATCTTTGCTGCTGTAACACTGAAAATTTCCCCACTGTGGGATCAATAAAGGCATTCTTGAACTCCTGGAAGACAAATAGCTAAATCACAACAGTTTAGGTCTGAGCAACAAAAAGTGGTCCTGAACTTGGCAATATGGGCCATATCCATAGAGTGAACAGATTCCAAAACAGGCCAAATTCAGTTGCCTTAACACATTTGGATGGGTACCCCCTACTGTACAGCCGGAGGCTTACTCTCCCCCAATCTAAAATAAATCTTTCCCTTGTGCAATTAGTAGCCGAGGCCTAATTCTCGTGTCCTCAGCTCCTACTGCCAACCCATTAACCCATGTAGGCCACTGCTGTGGCCGTCTCCAATATAAGTCAGCAGGATGCAGCTCGCAGGCTTAACATAGACAAAATCCCCTCACACATCAATGTGTTTTACACTGAGCAGGCTCATGTGTCTGTTGGCACTGCAGGGGTTGGGACGATACTGGTATGATGCCAGCTGGGACCGTCAAGCCAACAAATGTGGATGTCAGGATGCACATATCATCCATTTTGCATAAAATATGCACAGCCAGAGTTTCACAACCAGTGGCATTCAAAAAAAACTAAAATCTTGTTTTTACGGAGCCCCTAAGGTGACATGGAAGTAAAAAAACAAAACAAAACTTTGCATTCCCCCGCAAGGATTGCGTTTCCTCGCAAAGATTTTTCAAATGTGTGTTTATGTACTTCCGGGTCAGTTTAGCAGCTAGCCTAGCCTAGCTTCTAATGCGCGGCTGTTTGAGAGACGACAGTACGTCAAGAGACGGGGAAACCGTGCTTAATATCAAAAACTGATTTTAGGTCTTTGTATTACAAGCGAATTTCAAAGCAATTCCATTAAACCCACCCACGGCTGAAAACCCTCCCTTTGTTGCTTTTGTTTACCCGGAAAATGACCCGTAAGTACATAAACACACATTCGCTACTGTAATTAATAATGTAATTATCGTGCTAACTTCTCTGGCTCTGAAGTATAGTGACTGGCATGTTCATTTTATGTACTAAATACTTTAATTCTGATATTATTTGTCAGGTCTGTAGTGGGGTGGGGATAATAGTTTCTATTTTCTGGCTTTTGGTAAGGGTCAAACAACCGTTGGGCTAAAATTCAGCCAAGTTGAGTGTTTCTTCAGTAGTAGTTCATACGTAGCTGGAGCAGAGGTACACCTAGTTGAGCCACTTGTCACAAACATCAATCAACTCACATTGATGAAGACAGAAAAGGCTGTCCCAACAATACACTACCCCTATTAATTAAATTCATTCTACAGTGAAGGCGTCAACTGCAGATATTCAGCAAGTGCCGTGTTGTTCCTGCTTTAAAAAAAAAAAAAAGATAAATGCC
>NC_141234.1:10285000-10360000 GCF_054856515.1 Filicampus tigris
GTTTTTAATCTGATGTCACATCACACCATACTTTGGCGTTAAATGCCACATTTGTGCATTTTTACAAAATTACAATAGAGGAGATTACCTGTTGGGTATGGATAGAATTAGTTGTTTTCTTTTTGACCTATTCATAAGACAAAATAAGAGCTAAGGTCAATAAGTTTAACAATCCCTAACTAATAATTAAGATGAATTAAAAACGCACTTAAAAGTTTTATTGATGTTCCATATTGGCAACGTTACAAAGATGTAATGGCTTAACAATAAAGTACTTTCTTCCATTTGCTCCAGATGCAATTAAGCTATCAAACTGCTGCCTGCCAAGTCTGACGCAGAAACAGAGAGAGAGAGTTTGTTAATGAATTAAACTAAAAACACAACACGGGTTAGTGTTAATTGGCCCTGACAGCAGTTCTAACCAGGTGATGTGTTTTTTTCATTTCGGAATTGTTTTGGAAAGAGTTACATTCGGACGTGCCAACATGCCTCACGACATATTCCTACGCAGACCCAATTTGTGGAGAAAACACAATTACAAGGACGGTGAGCAAGAGAGGCTCTAAGTGGAGGAGAAGCAAGGGAAAGACAAAAAGGAGTCGAGGAGGGAGAAAGCTGCGAAGACTGCGAGAGCACCGCAAGCAACACGATTACAGCCAAACTAACGGCTTGCCGTGAAAAATGAGCAGGCTTTCACTGGCCATTTATAAACACACGGATACAATGTGAATCACAGCATACTTGTACAACAACAGTTTAAATCACCGACAAATCCAGGCAATTATTTAATGATGTATTATTCTGTGTGTTTCGAGTTGAAAGCGCAATTATGCAAAAACTACAAAATGTCCATTGTTTGTAATTTGATTGATTTGATTAGCTTCCATCAAAGAAAAACAGCCAATAAAGAATTTCACAGGAAAACTGCTTGCTGATTTTTTTTTTTTTTTTTTTGTGACCCATTATTCACATATTCTTAACTGTACATTCAGAAATGGTATTTAGAAAACTAAGTGTTTTATTTCCGGGCTCTTCTTGTTTCCCCCCTTATGCAAGTCCTTGATGTATTGTATTTGCAGCTGCACAAGCAAGTTGTTGCTAATTGGTGTTTGCCGATAGCTCGCAGTGAATGTGACGATAGCCGCTTGTTGCTGAAGTGGAAGCAGGTGGACTGCAAGGCACAAACAAACTGACTTAAGTCGCTTACAAACAAGCATAAAAGACTGACAGCATCTTGTCTAAACAGGCGTGCGGAGGAGCTTCTGAGTTAGCGCATTTATCCAAAATAGTCAATGAATGACTCCACAGTGTTTACACCAGAGACCAGCTGGTCGCATTGAAACGGTCCCGTTGTCATGGTGACCACAACAACATCCCTGCTGATACAGGGAGGAAAGAGTGGATGCAGAGTAAAGAGAAAAGGTTCCAGATTATATATATAATCATAAAGATTTTGTTCTGTTTGAATCCCCTCTAAACCCACAAACCACGTGCGTGGTTTGCTCCATTACTTTGACCTTTCGTCCGTGGGCCACAAAGGCAAACCCTCCCAGCGACCATCTCGTTTTTATTTGAAAAAATCAGTCATGAAAAGAAGCCATGTGGGAAAAGGCCATGCCTCGCTCCCCCAACTTCATAAAATAACTCCATGAGCTGCAACATTGCATGTACAGCTGCATGAAAAAAGGCCGCCCTCCATCTCTGCACTGGTCCCTCCGGTACTTGGCTCAGTACTTCACCCTCGGGATCCTCTGACAGTGCCGTCTGCTCCTGTGATCCTTTTTTTTTTCACAAAACCCACCTCAAATGCAGGTTGCAGTCAAACAGCTGCTGTGTATGTGACGGTAAATTTGTAGCCCTTGCCTTCTGATTACACATGCGCTCTTTTGTGTCACAGTGACATGCTGTGAGCTTTCAATTAAATCCACGGGAGAACAATTCACACAAATGTGCCGGCCACATCTTTAAACACAGTGTGAGGGATGATTGAATATTTCAGTTTCTGCTTTCACCGCATACAAGCGCCAAATGACTCTAAGCGAAATGAGATAAATACATCTAAATTTGAGTAGGGATGGCATAGGAGAAAAAATACTGCTTGGTCCTGGTTTATAGTTGAACAGACATGATCCCAAAAGCTGTGTATACACGGTGTAAATTCTTGCTAAACTTACGTTATGAATTATGTTGTATTGTTTAAATACGTAAATGTGTCTCTTTCTTTTGAGTTTTCATTACAGAACACGGTACAGTACACATAATGAAGAGAAACATGTACCTAGGTTACTAGCGTTGTTTTTAGCATTAGCATTCCCCACAATGGATAGAAAATGTTCTATTCTATCATTAAATGACAACCACAAAAATGAGCGAAAGTTGTGGGAAAACTATAAAATAGTATATCTTTCTATCCAGTGTTAAAACTCGCCGGCATCACTTTAGTATGAGGTATAAAAGAAGTTATGGAAGTGGTTTTACTTTAACTGTAATAGAAAATACAAATGAATTTTGCCAAAGGCAAGATGGTTTTACAAAGCACATGTAGTATAAAAGGCAACCCTCCCTTTTCTTCTTTTTTCCCCGCTGTGACTTTTTGGTGAACCCTCAATCATCCGACTCTCCCGGGCAAAACTCGAGTTCCTCCCCCGGTGAACGATGTCTTCTATCGTACCTTTGACTTA
Source organism: Filicampus tigris (assembly GCF_054856515.1). Classification (NCBI taxonomy): domain Eukaryota; kingdom Metazoa; phylum Chordata; class Actinopteri; order Syngnathiformes; family Syngnathidae; genus Filicampus; species Filicampus tigris. The sequence continues at coordinate 10,287,682 of NC_141234.1, forward strand.
CTTTTTGACAATTCCATAATCTCCGTTTCACCTGCCCTTCACAATCACTCGTCTCACTTCTCTCACCTATTCGCTTCTGCTTGCCTCCTTTTCGTTATCACTTCGCTATTTCCTCTCATTTTCACACCAAAGCCACCCGGAGTGAATATGCCTAAATATTTGATGATGTAACCAACACGTATACCTTTGCAAGACTGGTTCAAAAAGGAGTAGATTGCATTACTGAGGCTCCGTGATTTGTGATTTGGGAAAGGTGAAAGGATGAAAGATTGATGGTGGTGGGTTAACTTCCACAGATAGAGCACATCAAATAAATAAGATGCAATGATAAAATATACTCTGAGATCACTTGCAGGGACTTGATAACTGGAAAAAAAGATGGTTTGATTAATTTTGCTTCATAAAGAAATGACAGAGAGAAGAGAGGGAAAGTTTCTGTATATCCATTTACTCCCTGTAGAGATTTTGAATTCAGCGTTAATGTCTAAAATGTTGCCACTGATTAACAGCTCTTCAATCGTCACTTCAACAATGATAGCACTGGAACATTTTTTTTTTTTAATTTGTCAAATCATCCGACTGTAGCAATTAAAGAGTTCCATGATTAATAAATACATTTAGTCAGTGGCATGTGGAAAATGATTAGATACCATTTGTGAGTTTAAAGCACTCGTTTCTGCTCACTATATAGTGCATCTGAGGCTGAGAAAGTTTCACTGCTAAATTAGGCAACCCTAATGCCAGTGAAGCTTTTAATATGCCTCTCTCCATTCCCATTTTGCAGTTTATCTCTGAAAGATTCACTTCCATTCATTGATCTCCTCTCTGTGTGCTTCCAATTGACAGGTATTATTGTTGCCATTGAATGTTTGAAAATAAAGACACCTTCATGTCAAAGCAACCACATATTTACGTCACGAAATGGTGCAGCTCAGTCAGCACGGATTAGAATGGCAAACCCTTTTGGAAATGGAACACTGGTTGATTCCCCAACTTGAAAAGTGCCAAAATGTGGTACAGTAATGGTGAGTTATTTTGCACCCTTTACTACTTTAGCGGCAATACAGTGTGTAGTGTGTGCTGGTTTGGCTTTTTGTCTATTTTCTGAATTGCTTGAAGGGGGAAATCAACCCAAAGATATTTTTTGCCAGAATATGTTCTATGCAAGCCCACAAGGCATTCTGATAAATATTGCGTTTGTGGAATAAGAATTAATCCACTCGTTTTTAGACATCTCTGAGGGGCGGCCATTTTGTCACTTCTGTCAACTGAAAATGACATGACAACTACCCAGGGCTCAGGTAACGACCAATCACGGCTCAGCTTTAGAAAACAGACGAGCTGTGATTGGTCGTTGCCTGAGCCCTGGGTAGTTGTCATGTCATTTTCAGTCGAGAGAAATGACAAAATGCCCGCCCCCTGACATGGCTAAAACGGGTTGGTTTTGCTTCTTAACTCATATTGCACAACGCATTATTAATCAGAATGCCGTGTTTCAACTAGTGGACCTGCTGGGAACATATTCTCGAAAAAAAATATGTTTGGGTTGATTTCCGCTTTAAGAATCCTAAACACCTTATATAATCATTTTGATGTGACTGATGGAGGTGCCGCCCTACCAAACAGTGTTGCAAAGTTTTTCCTTGCAGCTGAAGCACAAGAACAAAATGAATGTGAGCGTGAAATTAATTTAGTCATTCAACGTTTAAGATTTTATTGTCTGTAATGACTCTCGTAGCAGTCATACCCAGTGCTTTGCTCATACTGTGAAATTCACTTATGACAAGCCCATCTGAATTCTCTTATGTCAATGTGGTGTGAATGTTTTGCTTTGCATTATCATAGCAGGGATTGTTAGTAAAATAGAACAATGATGGAGTTGTTGCATTTGCTTATGAAAGCAAGAATCCCTGTGATTTTGGGCTGAGTACCTGGGGAGAAAGTGAGTATAATTAAAGTCTCTCAACATAATTTTGAACTGATTTACTGATCAAACTTTTAAGCGTTGGTTATCAGTGTTGAGAGAGACAAGCGTGCCAAGGTAGCAGCAGTCAGACTGACGGATACCTGTAAAAGCTTCAAAAAGAAGCGATGACTCCCAAAAAATGGGTTAAATATCGGCAAATAATCGGTAAAGATAAAACATATACTCCCGTTTAATATTTTTCTGGAGTAAAACATATATCATTTCAATAATAATAATAATAATAAAATTAATAATAATAATAATAATAATAATAATAATAACAACAATAACAATATCTTTGGCAGCAGAGAGGCCAACTGGTTAGCCTCCCAGTTCTGAGGTTGGGGGCATTTTTTTTGTCTCTAACAAGAAAGGAAGACATTTAAAACTAAAAAAGTTAAGTCTGTGAGAAGGAGACATTATGGGAAAAAAGTTGTGGGAAGTAGTCACACAGAAAAAAAAAAAAAAAAACAGTCGATGTGGGAAGAGATCCAAAGCAATAAACAGAAAAAGTAAACAGACGGGTGAGGAAAAAAAAAGGAGATAGACTAACTTTTGGATGAGGAATGTCCTTTAAGGTTACCGTTTTATTCCCTTTCAAATAGCTACAAAGTACTAGCGTGATGGTGGAGGGGGAAGAGGAGCTGGATTCCGAAAGAAGATGAGTGGACATGTAAGGAAAAGGTTTTGCGTCCAAGTATCCCAAGGGTCTTTTTCTCTTACTCACTGTTGTGGAACTTGATTGAGCCCAAGGATTTCAAGCATATACAGGTACATTTTAAAATATATACAGGAAGAAACGACACAAAGCAGCCTGAGCAGTGCATGATCCCATTCAAAGGCTCCACAAGAATACGCCTCGACTCCAGATCAGATGGCGAAAGAAAGAAGTGCTAGGGGAGAAGCTCAAAGCTCTCCCTTAGGGGGAGCTGGATGGATAGGTGCGCGGACATGAAGGAAGATGAAAGTGGAATGAAGACAAACAGAGAGAGGACAGCAACATCAAACTGTGGTGGCCAATGTTGTGGTATGCATAGGAATGTTGACACTGAAAGGGAAAAGAAGGCGAGGTCAAAAAGACGGTCGAATGCTCAGGTAAATTTAGAGTGGTGGGGAAAAGTTACTGAAGAAGTAGGTAATTAAAGACTTTTTTTTTTTTTTAATTACAATATCAAATAATGGTGGTAGTAAGATTTTTAGCCAAGATCCCAAATCACACATGCTGTTGGCAACAGAGACCAGATATATAACAGAGATATTTTGCGTTTTTAATCGGTTTCACCACGGAACGTTTGGGAAAGCACTTCAAGCACAAAATGGAATTTGAAGTGTTAGTGGAAGACAAACAAACATACTGTATGTCTAGACTTCAGAAAATAAATCAATCACTATGATCATTTTGGTGAAGCCAGAAACCACATCGTTTTGTTCGATTCAACCCAGTGACATGGCATGACTCCTTCTTGTGACCATCTTAGATCATTCAGAAGCTCCTAAATCGTGGCACTAAATAGACAGTATGACGCAATAAAAAATAGTTCTGGCATTTCAAAAATGTCCATGCAAACAGAATGATGCAATCTTTGGTGTTAGCCGCTCAGCTTCCAAATCTTTTTGTGTGAGCGATACATTTTACCCACGTTTCTGGACAAGGGGTATGGATGTTTTTTTGTTTCATTTTTTTTTTTTTTAAATAGGGAAAAAGCTAAATGGACTGAAACAAAATTATTTCTATGTTCCTGCTGTTAATACAAAAGAGTGAAAGGGAAAAAAAAGTGGGTGAAAATATTAGCTTTTCCAGACATGTTCCCTCGTTCTTATTTGAGCTCCAGATACTCATTTGACCAATTAAACCAGACTTCGTTTGAAATTGTTGGTTGAATTATGAGTTGTTCTATCGCTGAGCAATTAAGTTTGAGATTCCACCGTATGTCTTATAACCCATGTGGAGGAAAATCTAGAGAGAAGTGCACCACAAGGAAAACCTGTATGATTTAGAAAATATTTTACCGGCAGCATGGTGCTGAACCTCTTTAATTTATCAAATCATGTCCCCCAGACCCAGGCTATTAAAAGATACAAACAGTTTGATGCTGCTGCTGTTGTTGTTGTTTTTTTTTTTTAAGCTGCTAATGTCTTCAGGGTGAAGTAGACGTGTGGGAGATTAGTTGAAATCAACATGAAGATGCTTGAACTCTGCATGAACCTGAGAGTATTGAGGCTGCATTATCAAAATATGCTTGGGACCGACATTTCCAAAGTTAATAAAAAAAAAAAAAAAAAAAAGTAAACACAACTCACTTCTCAAGCGAGTTTGCATTTGTGTCACTCACATTTCCTTCCTATCTTATCCAAACACCTGTAATGAGGGCTCCCTGCAGCGTGAGCATCAAAAAACATGCACGTACACTGAAAAGACAGAGAGGGGGGTTGGGATTCAGTGTCAACCCAAACCTTTAGTTCACAAAGCACAGAAAAAAAGCAGAATTGTCTTACCAGACAGTTTTCGGGAGCAAGTAGTCCCAGAGGAAATGTTATGTTCAATTCACAGTGACACGGGGAACTTATTAGCTGCTTCAATTTTGGAATTGATAACATGAATAAGTATAAGTGATAATGCAATGGACACTGCATTCTATTTAATAGTTAATTGTTATATTTAATGTAATATTTAAAGGGTAAGTCAACCCCAAAATGTTCTATGCAGTCCCGTTAGTCTAAACACGGCATTCTGATTAATATTGTGTTTGTGGAATATGAGTTGAAGCGGAAGTCAACCCAAACATATTTTTTTCAAGAATGTGTTCCCAGCAGGTCCACTAGTTGAAACATGGCATTCTAATTAATTTTGCTTTGTGGAATATAAATTAAGCAGTAAATGCACTCGTTTTGAGCCATCTCTGTAGACGGCCATTTTGTCTTCTGTCGAATGAAAATGACATCACAGCTGCTCACAATGACCAATCACGGCTGACCTGTTTTCTGAATATGAGCCGCGATTGGTCGTTGTGAGCAGTTGTGATGTCCTTTTCAGTCGACAGAAGACAAAATGGCCGCCCCCAGAGATGGCTAAAAACGAGTGGATTAACACTTTTTCCACAAACCCAATATTAATCAGAATGCCCTGTTTCAACTAGTGGGCTTGCATAAAACATTCTTGAAAAATATGTTTGCGTTGACTTCTCCTTTAAGCAGTCAAATCCAGCCATTTTTGTCCATCTCAGGGGGCGGCCATTTTGCCACTTTCTATTGACTAAAAAATGACATCGCAGTTACTCAGGCCTCAGGTAACGACCAATCATGACTCAGCTTCAGAAAACAGGTGAACCGTGATTGGTCGTTACCTAAGCCTTGCGCAGTACCGTTTACAGAGGTACCGGTCACCTGTTTTGCCAAGTCATCAAAGAAAGAATAGACAGTTTTCCCATGAAGTAACACACCTAGACACAACCGCGACTGCCATGTTGGAGATTGGCATATTGTTTTGTTCTGGTGCTTATTGAGTGTTTATATAGATACATTTGATAGCCAATTTCAAAATAACATTCTCCTGGCTGCCAAGCTTTTATTGTTGTGCGACAACTATTTCATTTACATCTAATTAATTGGCTTGCTGTGTGAAGGTGCACACATTTGTCTCTTAAAAGGAACCCGATTGAGCTGCGCACTCCTTGTCAAGCCCGATCACTTACACAATTACAAGATGGATTATTCTCACAAATCTTTTGCTTTCGCAAAAGGTAAGAGAGTTACTTTGAATATAGTTTGAAAACTAAGACAAATGATTTACTTTCTTAGTATGCAGTATAAATAAAGGGCAGAATATAGCTATGTACATGCAGAATATCTGTATTTTATTACATATTTTTCCTCCTCCTTCAACCAGTTGTAACATCTGAAACACAGCGCTCCTCCAGTCAGAATTCAATCATGTGTAAACCCTTCACCGGGATCTTAAACCATTTCTCACAATGAAGAACTCAACTAACACATTCTACAGTGTCAGGGTGGTGCAGACCATAAAGGAATGAAAAAAAAAAAAAAAAAGGGAAATTTAATTGTTTTTTGGCCTCTAGCTAAACAACAGCCATTATTCACAGAGCTTTGAACTGTACACCCAAAAGATATTTCATGGTAAATTGAAGTGCTATGAAGTGGAAGTTTATGTATGTCAGGGTCATGTTGACCAGTGACGGGGATGCTGGAGCCCTACAATCACATCTGTGCTGCAGGAGGTGAGCTGAGAAGGCAAAGCTCTCAATTTTCCAGTCGATTTATTTCGCAAACTTCACTTAAGGTCACAGGCTTTGGACAGTGACCGAAAAGGAAATGCAACCTGCCAAGATGAGTGTCCTGAGAGGAGTGGCTTGGGCTCACTACACGGAGATGGAATAAGGATGAGGAGCCCAGACATCAAGAGCTCAGACTCGTACTCAGGAGTGGTGGGCCTGCCCTTAGAGAGGCTTCACTGACATCTCGATGACAGCGGACAACTGTGACAACTCAGGTCTGTCGCTTAAACAAGCAGGTAAAAGGTCACGTGTGCGGCGTTGAGAGACCAGCACTTTCATAGTCACACAAGAATAAGTTGCATTTCTTCCCTGGATTCTGTTTGCTGCTTCTAGATGCAATATGTCCACACAAATACATGTGCAATGACCTTCCCACATGCATTAAACATATTTAAAAACACACTTTTTAAACACATTATACATTTATTAGAGCACAAAAACAATTCTTCCAAGCAGAAGTCATGCTATAGTGTCTGTGTAAATGCACATGACTTTCGCTCTCGCTCACACACTTCTCCAAAAAAAAAAAAAGGAGGCAAAGTGGTCTTCCATCAAGCTTTTTAGTTGTCAATCACAGTTCAAGCGCATGGCAAAACTGACAAAAAACAAGAGAATTTAATATTGTAGATTTCAACACCAAAATGTTTTACCAAACCATATAATAACAAATGTCTGCTAGCTTAATGCTAATAGGGCTCTATTTTCTTAAAGCGGAAGACAACCCAAACATATGTTCCAAGCAGGCCCACTAGTTGAAACACGGCATTCTGATTCATTTTGCATTTGTGGAATACGAGTTAAGCAGCAAAATGCACTCGTTTTTAGCCATCTCTGGGGTCGGCCATTTTGTCTTCTGTCGACTGAAAATGACATCACAACTGCTCACAACGACCAATCGTTGCGATTTTCAGTCGACAGAAGACAAAAAGGCCGACCCCAGAGATGGCTAAAAACGAGTGGATTAACACTTATTCCACAAATATTTATTAGAATGCCGTGTTTCAACCAGTGGGCTTGCATAGAATATATTCTTGAAAAAAAACATGTTTGGGTTGACTTCCTCTAAATCTGGGACAAGGTGCGGTCTGTATCTGTGGAGGGGCAGGCTAGACTAAATTTTGGTATTTTAGCAGACCCGTGCAAGCGGGTACTGCATGGCGCATTTCAAAAAGTCATTTTGCGCCATGGTGGGCGTAAACACAGCAACACGTTCACCGTTCTATTTTTTCTTTACACTCTGTGGAACTCATTTTAGACATTCTTTTTTCAGTGAATTTTCTGTGCGCTCCTGGTCAGCCACGTGTCAAACAAGCTTGAAGCGTACTCCTTTTTTGGAGTGAAAAAACATTACTGCGTCAAACCGAACGAACCACCCAGCCATGCAAAATACACAGAAAAAGCCCAAAGGTGCAGCAACTGGCGGCTCGTCAACTACCGTGCATGTTCTATGGCTATCCACTTTCTGTTGAGCCTGACATGATTCCCAAACCCAACTACTCCCATTTAAAAAGATGCATGCAAATAAATGTCTCTTCTTGCATGAACGCACAGGCTCAGTACAATCAGATACTCCTTGACTAAAAAGATAACGGGTATCGCGCTCTCGAAAATCAACAATAATAATGTGCACACACATTTTAGTAATAGTATGTCACCTGACTGACCATGCAGAACTAAGACTGTGCAGAATGGCGTAAAACTCCACTCAACAAAAGTGCCTTTGCAGGTATACGGATTTAATGGGAGTGTGCGTACATATTTTGTCTGGCCCTCAGAGGCACAAACACAAGAGTACAGTACATTAAAGCTTTATACTAATGGAGGAAATATTGAAGTTGATCATGTTTACATGAAAATACAGATGAGAAACAAGAGATTTTGGGACCCATTAGAAATATACCATTAAGCCCCATTAGCCGTTTCATTTTGGTGTTCTGAGGACGCCTACTAGAGCGAGGCCCTTGACAACATCCTGACTTCCCTCCTCTGTGGCACCCCGAAATCCAATTGTGTGTGCAGCTGTGCTGACTAAAGGGAAAGTAAGCCACAGCAGCGTTTGGTCACATGACAAAAATAACGGTATTCTCTTCATTATTTAAGAAGGCTTTCATGCTGCGGTGAGTCTTTCATTTCAAATATCGGCCAGCAGGGGGTGTTGCAAATGGTAGTTTGGCGAAATTGGTAGTCGGAAACGCTAACGGAACCTCGTTTAGAATGATAGCGGCACCGGTCTATAGGCGATTACTTTTTGGTCCAGACGGAGAAAATAACGGATAAACAGACGGAGGAAGGCGGTAAACGGCCCGCAAAGTTGAAAAAGAAAAATGCCCAGCTCTGGTAGTTAAACACAGATTAATGGAAATTAATTTGAAAATCCTTGGATCTCAGTCTAGCTTTGGATTCGATCCTAAAGGACACCAGCAAAAGGATGAGACAGGAAGTAAGACAGAGGGGATTTGTAGGGTGGGGGATGAACACGGTTGAGATTGAACGACTACATTCTAAGGTATTCCAAGTGACCTAACGCACTGATATTTTGTAAGTATATGTACATTAGTTTGACCCTGGAGCAGAGGGATTTCACACGATGGGTGGAAAAGTTGTTGACAAAGCGAAGGCAGTTTGCTGACTTTGTAAAAATGCAAATGCCTTATCGCAATGTTACCTTCACACACTAGGGAGCCACTGCACATGAACAGAACATCTGTCCTCCTCCATCATGTCTACAAATTTGAACAAATAACACATTCGCTCAAATTCGTGCTAGCTTGAGTTTGTGGAAATGTGAACATTTGTGTCCATTATAACTATAAATCATAATTACATTTGACTCACCACCCTGTTGTGAGGGCTGCAGTATCGAGGCATGGTGCATCCAAATGCAGACAAAGGTTGAGGCACAAATACTCCAACGAAGGTTTATTAGGATTGATTTTCACCATCTTCACCATATGTCCTTACTGCTCTTACATTATAACTGTAAAGAACAATATAACAACATACATAGCAATATCTGAATGTCTGTGGTAGTAACAGGACTGACCTGTGAGAGGCAGCGTTGTGCTACAAGGGATTCATACACCCCAAAATACATGGAAGAAATAGTACAAGTAACAGAAAAAGCTAGGCTGACTGTTAGCTCAATCGCGACATCTGTGGCTCAGCCTGGCTCGGAATTGACCACACACCTCGCTCTACATTTTGCTATTGAAATACTGAACAGGTTTAACATTTACGATTGTTGGCTCTGACTGTTTTCCGAGCAGATTATCATGCTGAAATTTGGCCATATCTACGTGTGAAATCAAATCCACTTTAGAAGTCGAGTTCGTTGGTGGCATTGGGCAATGTCAGTCCAAAAAGTATGAGATTCATACATATTCCTTTGGTGAAAATCCGTAGCATGATGACATTTCAGACTCATCATTATAAATGAGGGATGAGGCGATTGGGCGTGAGTCTGATTCTTAATTAGTAATAATGAGTGTCCTAATTTGTGACAGCAGTGCTGTATCCAAATGCTGGTATGGTGCCACATATCAGGTCTTTAGTGGAGGCTTTTATCCTGAGCACCTTGCGTTACCGAGAATATAAATATTGTCGGCATGAGTGGGTCTAGTGGGAATTATAAAACACAATTTAGAATGTCTGGTTAGTGTTAGTTTCTCATGTGAATCTTTTTGATCTGTGATAAAAAGTAATGAAGCTGGATAAAATATTAAAAGGCTTTTATGGGAGTACATAAAAGTAACTCACCATTATCAGTTGTATCTAATGGCGTTAGCCTTACGTTGTATATGTTTTAGAGTTTAGTAAATGAACGATGGGGTTCCTTAAAGCCTTTCCTCATAATTTCTCCCAAATACCATATTCATTTCTACCTCCTACCTAACACTGTATAAACTTCCCGACACGGTGGACCACGTTTACTTCCACAAACAAGTCGGGAGTGACGTCGTCTCTTCTTCTGCGCATGCGGGTCACTTTGGCGGTGCATGTGCTCATACAGAAGTAAAGACCGAGGTCGCGTTTATAATGTAATATGAACACTTACACCAAAAAAAAAAATTAAAAATCCGATTTTTTCAAAGAATACGATTTGAGCATTAAGACCTACCTAGACTTTGACTCGACCCAGCTGTAGTCGATGCGTCCTTTGATTTTTTGTGTCTTTGTTGTGTTCTGTGACACGAAGTGAAACATGACCTGAACTTTATCTTCAACTGCATTTTGTTCATATTTGACAACCGGTGATTTTATTTAGAATTGAAAATGTGATATTTTTAACGTCCGCTGATAGTGTAGTGGTAGACACGCCCGAGTTGTGTGCGGGCAGCGTGGGATCGATTCCCGCTCAGTGACAGTGTCTATGTGTGCCCTGCGACTGGCTGGCGACCAGTCCGGGGTGTAGTCTGCCTTCGCCCGTTGACGGCTGGGATAGGCCCCAGCAACTCCCCGCGACCCTGTATAGGATAAGCGGTTTGGAAAATGACATGACATGACATATTTTTAACTCGTAATGTCTGATAATGAAATGATTTGATGATTTTTTTTCCTGACCAGACCAGACTGTTCTGTGAGATTTGGTGACCCCACAACACCCAAGACACATCAATATACACTTGTGAAAAATAAACCTTGAGGGAGTGGCACTGTGATAGTTTTTGAATCACTGGCATTTTGTTAATATATCATCACTCGTTGCATCACGATAATACCTTTGACATTGCTCTTCCGTGTTCTCTATCTATCTAGAAATAAATACATACACACTCACACAAAGGAGATACTGCTGTGTGTCACTCACCTGTATGTGGAGGTCAAGTGTAAATACTGTACATCAATCAAGTGTATGTGCCATTCCAGTGTATCAGTCAAGCGGGCAAGTCAAATGTGGAACAACTTGAATTCGTAGAAATGTCATTTATTCATGTGCTGCGTCACAGTCAACGCTTCTGAAAGAAATACACACATGCAGAGAAGCACCAGGGTATCGCAGAAAACCGTTAAAAGCTCGAGCTTTGTCCGGTATGTACCACTGCAGTGTAGCCTGTTAGACCTTTTGCAAAAGATAAACACATCCAGGGATGTATCCAGTCTCATGGTCGTACACCCCTCGCTGAAACTGGCTCACGTTCCTCACGTCAACGGGGCGCCACAGTCCCTCTTCCTCCATTTGCTTCATCTCGGCTTCCAAGGCCGCCTTGTAGCCCAAGTTGTTTTGGTTAGCGCGGGTGGTCATGCAGATGAGGCCTCCTGTGTGGTCACAAGTCAATTTGAGACCTGAAAATCGTCCAAAACATCAATGAAGTCCAAAGCGTCCTCACCCTGCTTGGCGACCCGACACAGCTCGCGAATGAACTTCACTTGAAGGTGAGTTGGACTCAGAGCGCCAGTAATTATCACTACATCAAAGCCACCTATAAGGGGAGACGATCACAGATGAATGCCTTCACTGGGACATTTAGTCCAGGAGTCAAAACCTGTAACATGGGGGTGAGTTCATAGTCCTCTTATTACATACCTGTACATTGTAAGCAACAAGTTGACACGTAACTACTTTCGAAGTCCCCTCATTTCCCTAGGGATGAATAATTATATGTTGGGGTGAGGTGGTCTCTCCTTTCTTTGGGACTGAAGTCACCAAAGTGGTTAAAAAACTCTTTGGTGTCAGGGACCTGAGGGTGGATAAGCTCCGCCTGGAGTTTCTATCCGCTCTGGATGTTGAGGGGCTGTCCTAAATCACATTTAGGTTCGGTTTGTTTTTTTGGCAACTTCTGTTCGCTATATTTTCTGTACAAAAAAGATTATTATTTTTTTAAATATGTTAATTTTGAAAAGATGACATGTAAACAATATATTTTTTCGAAAAAATAAATCAAAGCGAACCATCCGGGTGATATTGTAAGAAATACCCTTCCACACCTTCGGCGGCGTAGTCACTATTTCTCATTGTTAGAAAAATCCCACCGAAAAGCTATTGGCCGGGTGCAGATTATAAAAATGTAAACAATGCATTCAGCTATATTCTTTGCTCACGATGAACTCCTACGCAAAGTAAACCATCACGGTTTGGCCTAGCTAGGCCTTTAGACGAGCTATCTTCAAAATAGCCGCCGATCTCATGTAGCAATGTCGGCACACAACTTTCGAACTTATCCACGTAACTTTCCCCATCTGCGATTTTAACAGGAAAGTCAGAATGTTCCCGAACAGGAGATCGCAGTGTACGGGGGACCTTCAAGCTCTGGCTCTTTTCTGGCTCTCTCTTTTGTGCCGCCACCCTCCACTCCCGCATGCAACAGTCAATAGCGCCCGCGCGTAAGCTCGCGCTAATAATAAAAACTGATCAGAAACGGTACGCAAGGTGGACCGAACCGAACATGCCATACCGAAACGTATTAATACACCCATAAATACCGTTACACCCCTATGGTTGACACAACATTGCATCGACATTTGGGACAGTGCCTCTGGATTGGCAGACCACGGAGGCTGTGTTCCAACTACGAGAGCATCAAACTCCTTAGCCTCCCTGGTAAGGCTTACTCAGGGGTGCTGGTGAGGAGGGTCCGTCAGGAAGTCAAATCTCAGATTCAGGAGAATCACTGTGGTCTTTGTCCCGGCCGTGGAACAGTGGAGTAGCTCTAAACCCTCGGCAGGAACCTCGAAGGGGCGGATGATGTTCTACGGTTGGCTTCATCAAGCCATGATTCCAACTCTCACTGGAGTGGTTCCTGGCTGAGTCAGAAGTGGTCAAGATGAGAATCAGCACCTCCAAATCTGAGCCCTTGGTACTCGGTGGAGTACCGGTACTATTTCCAGGTCGGGAGGGTGGGAGATACTGCCCCAAGTGGAGGAGTTCACTGACCCCAGCTAAGTAGTACAAGATGGATGTCTTTGCCTCACTCGTAACATGGAGTTGTACTACTGGCACTCAAAAGGAAGGCGAAGCCAAAGTTGTCCTACTAGTTCACAGAAATGTCATGAGGTGGATGGATGATACCTGAAGGAACAGGAATGGGCTTGTCTCCCAGCGTGGCTATCTTGACGTCTTGGTACAAGCCGCTCTGTTGGGCATGTTGTATCATCTTCTCGCTGCCGTCGACCCCCACAAAACGCTGAAATCCCTCCCGCTTCATCTGAGCCACACGCATGCTTCTTATGTACACTTAAGACTTTGAGTCCGTTCACAAACAAACAACAGTGAACGTCACTCCGATGGATCTCTTCAAGTAAATCACGATACCCACCATCTTGGCCACCATTCCCGTGCCACAGGCCACGTCCAACACCATTGCCGCTTGGCGATCGCCGCAGAAGTGGGTGGAGACTCCGTTTGCTGCCAGACTAGGCGCGCGGAACTCAATAAGTTCAGCATCCTGTTGAATGGATGGCAAAAACCAGCAATGAGTAAACTGTTGGAATATAACCGTTTAGTATAAATGTGTACGCGCATCATTGACGCAAAACAACCAGACGTGTGTGTGTGTCTGTCAAGATTTCTTTTGTTTGTTTGGGTTTTTTTTTTTTTTTTTTTTGCGTGGAGTTGTTATAGTTTTTGAATAGTTTCAAGCAGCTGACAACATGCCTGGCTGTTGTGTGTAAAGGTGTACGAATTGGAGTGGAAAGGGGTTCAAATTCTCAATTCCAAGAGGAAAACGTTTTCCTGAAATTCCTTCCTACTGGTCTGGACGTCCTACCAATGGCCCGTACGTGTGTGGTTAGAGTTAGTCTTGGGCCTTTTGGCAGAACAGGCTCTATAAAGTTTCACACGGGTATGACATTTTGGCAGAACACGGGGTGTTTCAAAATCACTGGGATGAGCCTGCGGGCTGCAAGCTATTCAACTGACAAGATTGGACAGGAAAATGAGGAATGCCTGCTGTTGCCGTGCTCATTTTATATCTGGTAGTTACCGCACTCTTTTGGTTTAACTAACCTCCATGTCTTATTTGCTAAGAGTGCTAGCCAGTAACTTGTAGCTAACAAATTCAGCTATGATGATCTTGGGTGCACACTAGCTCCGTGTAACTCAAGCTCTGAATTTGTTAGCACTATTGTTTGTGATCTTTACCTGAGCGGTTTCCCCCTCGGCATCCTAGAACTCGTCAGCAATTTAAACATAGCCCTACAACGCGAACGCGGTCCCACTGAGATTGTCGTCACAACATTTTAACCAGTTCAATATATAATAACAAGCAACCAAAACAAACTAGCAGACTAGCTGGCGACGTTACTCAGTTAGCTGTAGAGTTCTCCTTTCCAAGCAGGACTCAGATTAATTGCTAGTGTAGACACTGACTAGGTTTCTCAACGGAATAAAGATGAACATCGGGCCACTTTTTAACGTCTTCCTCCCAATCTGTAATCCCATAAAAATGGTTGTATTATTTTTTAAGTACTTTTCGCGATCCTTAGTTTAGGCTCTTTCCTGTAGACTTGTGTTTTTGCGGAACAATGCACGCTCATCCTGATTACCTTATATTTGTTTACAAACTGAAAATGGGTCTGTTTAACGCCTCCATGGACTGAAATGATTATTGATCAGAGGGAATGAGAAAATCAGAGAATGGCAAGCAGTCAAACGTATGCAATGTGAGATGATGCAATCATTCGAGCAGGTGAAGTCACGCATGAGTTGAAAACCTGCTCATAGGTTTGGGCCCATCGGTCGTAGAAGTGGCTCTTTTCCCCAGATCCGGTGCTGTGCACGGATTGGTAGACTCCTCTGGCTATTTCAAACGTGCGTGGCTCCGCGGATGACATCGTGCACGCGTCCACCTGTCGATCAGAGCAGAGACAACACATCACGTGTGGAATGTAAATATAGCGAAAGTTTAGTCGCCGACGGACGGACACATGCTTTTGTACGCGGTATTTCATATTACATAAACGCAAAATACATTTTTATAAGCAGTATTTCACATTACGCTGACGTAATTGTAGCAACAGCCTAACGCAATATAAACATTAACACTCGTTGATTAACACAAAAAAGGTACGCAATCCTTTTGGGGTTTACCTGGCAAGCAAAAAAAGAGTGAGTCGACGTCCAGAGGAGGAGTGACTACACTGTCTGCAGCGACAAAAGTCCTTGCATGAGAAGTGCAGCGCCCGATTTGGAAAGTTGAAATCACGGATATTGCCTTAGTCGCATTAAGAGGCATAGACACTAAAGCTAATGGTGCTCGCCTTTCACGAGCTAGTATATTGCGAGGAAACGTCCGCCATATTAAATGTGTCAGACACGCACCGTTACATAAAAATGCGAGTCAACGCAGTCACTTTCAGAAAACGACAAGGCAAAATGTGCACAAACTTAGGCCTCATGCCTCTCATTCACACACAAATGTATTTGGAAAATAGATATATAGGCACCAAAAACAATACGAGTTACTTTTCAAACAATAAATCACTTTTATCCGACATGGATGGATGGATTTATCTGATATGGTTGGATAGATAGATAGATGGATGGATGGATGGATGGATGGATGGATGGATGGAGAGAGAGAGAGATGGATAGATGGATAAATCTCTCACATATTGTCTAAAACATATACAAGCTTCAGAGATGTCAGGTTTTTTTTGTTTTGCTGCAAAAATGAGTCAAAGTATCCATACCCTCAGATTTTCCATGAATAGTCAATGAGTAATCAAAAAAGATTTTTGAAATAAACACTCAACACATAATGGAAACGTGTCAATGTGTTTTTTGTTAAAGTCACACAATTACATTTGTTAATTGAGTATTCCTGCGATTGACCGATGGAATGTAAGGACGGAAGTGTTGGAGGACGATCATTTTTATGAATGAGGATGGAGTGACAAGGACGGAAGGGCACCCAGATCGTGGACGGAGGGTGGACGGCAAAAAATGTCGTACTCAGCTGCTAAATTGCAAACCCTGGGGGATCCTTTTTGATAATGTTTGTGTTCACATGAATGGGAGGCTGTCACAAGGACAAGAAAGTCAATTACACATTCCTAATCACGTAGTGGTTCTTAAAACAAGGTTGAATTTTGACCAGCTCGATGTAAACTAAATTAGGTTTGATTTGACAAGATCAAGTACAAACATGTTAATTCAATGTAAGAGAGAGTAACTGAGTGAAAATATTAAGCCTCTTCTGCGTCTACTTTGTTCAAATACAAAGTACAAAGAAGACAGATTGAATTTATTTTGTAATTTGTTTCTATGGAATTTGGGCACCAAAATTTGTTTGTAATGAGAGGAGGATCTTCCAAGCTCTTATTTTATTTTCATTTATTTGTACTTATTTTATCCAAATACACTTTTATTTTTTATCTAATTGGTTTATCTGTTTCTCAAATGTGTGTACACACGTGTGTGCGTGTGTGTGTGAATAGCAGAGCTGGGCACTTGACCCTTTTTTGCCAATCCGGCCGCAACACCCAACTCTTATTCATAAAAATTATAACCCCCGCCTCGTTCCACCCTCCGGCCCCAAAAAAAAGTGATTGACGCCGCCGTGGGAGAGATGCTAACGTCAGAGGCTTTTTAAGGATCATTAGCTGGCTAATTTACTATTCGAAGCCGCTGTGGACACGCTTCAAAATGCGCCACTAGTACTTTACTACTTACCCTACTGTGTGTGCTTACTTCCATTGCGAGCCCCAGGGTTGGTTTTGTCATATTGTATAATTATTTGGGTCCAACAGACGGCCAGAAGTCGCATTCAACAAGTTATTTATTTTCCACACTTGCCTTCGTTCACGGCCTTCAAAATAAAAGCACACCAGCAAACCACTATACACAGCAGGTTTGATACGGCGTATTTCCGGAAGTAGAAAATGGGCATCTGATGGGCGTGATGGGCAAAAATGGGCATCTGTCTGGGCTGGAGGATCCGACCGGTCCGGCCCAGGTACGGGCTGCCCAGCTCTGGTGAATAGGTAAATGAGAGGCATTAGTTTTTGCACTCGTTTAGTGTACTTTCCAGATGCGACACATACGATAGGTATATGTGCTGACTTATTCTGACAACAGTCCAGTCCGTTCAAGGTGCCATCTATCTTGCTACACAGTCTTTGTGTAGAAGATAAAAAAATCCTATTGCTAATTTTTGTAATTTTGCTTATGATTTATAATTTCACCCAAATCCTTGATTCATTTTCGAAGTCGCGCGATGCTGCTACAGCCTTCAGTTGTCGATCGCGCCTGTAGGGGGCGCCTTCTCCTCTGCTCTCTCCTTTTCAGAGTCCAAACAAGCTTGTGGCTTGTCCTGTCCTCCAATTGATCGCCGTTTTTGGACGTTATAAGCGAGTTATATACAATGATTTCCAATGGACAAACTGCCCAGTTTGATGACTCCCACCCAGACATGGAGAGAACGGAAGGGGCATGGCCATATTCTTCATTAAAAGTGGGCGTTATTCATGCTTTAACTTATTTCCTAATTTCTCCAAAATGATTGGATGAAATAGAAAATTACAACTCATTTCATTTTCCTGATAAACAAAATATATAAACTGAACTTGTTCGTGAAAAACATGGCCACCCTGACCCAAGTGTCCCTTTAAAATTCCACACTGCCTCTTTTAATAGGACACAGATTGCATCAAATAGAATAATGAAACAATCTAATCAATAGGAAGTACTAAGATTACTGGAACATTTATGACACAGACTGGACGTATCATAAACCTCATGAAATTGATGGCGTGAGAAACAATGTGGTTGCCAACGACCATGCATTCCTTTGTGTCTTAAAGACTTTTAAATACAGTATTCATGTGTTGGATTTCATTGGCGGATGGGATCAGCCTTTATAACACTGTGAAATTTAACTACTCCTCGTCACCTTGTGTCAGTCTATACTGTCCAAGTGCGGCATTTATTGGACCAATCATTCATTCATTCATTCAAGCATGTGCGTTATACTACCAAAAAACCCCTGAATAACATGGGCCTGTGTATAATATGCCCAAACGCTCTTAAAAAGCAGTTTTTTTTTTGGACTTGTGTATAATACCGTCCCCCGATTTGCTGGTATCCTTTATTTTCAGCGTGAACAATACAAATTAATAAAGATTCGAAACATACCAATAAAGCGCAAATGCGTTTAAATACAAGTTAAAAATGATGATTAAGGTTTTTTTTTAGATATTTCTAAGACCTTGTATTTGCACTGTATGCACTTTTAACAATTTCAGTAAGCAATTTTTATTTCTTTATTTTGATTTTAAATTTAAAGCCCATGCATGACCCCAGTAAGTATAAATGATATACTAAGACTTTTTTCAGCAGGCAAGCTTATTGTTGACCTCACCTCTACATTACATGCAAGTTTTTGATTATAACTTTGATTACAATAGCTTTATCGTCAAAAGGAGCCAATGTGAAAGACTTTGCCATCCTTGTTATGCTATTTTATGATTGAAAATCCTAATCAGGATTGAACTTTAAATCTATCCTGACCTCTTGCATCTTCGCAATGGGAGTAGTTATTTATATGCGGCTGAATATTGCTGGGTTGATGTCAGCATCCTCCCTCCGGCCGCTTTTTTTTTTTTTTTTTAAAGGCCGTACGAATATAAACAAGCAGATGGAAAGAGTCCACGGTAGTTATGATTAGCAACGTTTTAACATCAAATGTGGGAACCATTTCACTGGCTAACTCTCCCTTTAGGAGGAACAAGAGGGTAGACTGTAGATTGCTTGGTGGCAGAGAGCCAAACAATACTGTTGAGGCAGATGATGCTGGGGAACGTGTGCGTGTGTTTGTATGTGTGTGTGTGTGTGTGAGAATAAACCATTTTTGTATTAAGAAAAAAGTCAATTTTCTCAGTATCATTCGCCATTGCTACCACTTTCTTACCGAAGACCAGCTTATGGTGTGCATAGAGCAAAGCGCATAATTATAGATTTGCTATGCGAGTCTATTTTAATGGACTATTCTCCACGAGCCTTTCCCCAGAATGTCATCGTTTCCACTTCATTGAAACTAACTATACATGCTGTGCAATTAATATATATTTCTTCAGTCATGCATGCAGGTCTGTTAGCTGTGAATTTATTGTATTCATTGTTTGAATATATTTTCGTTGTTGATTTTCTTCTAATTATCCTTGTGGAGAAACGTCCAAATAAAAAAAAAATATGCCTCTAGATATAATGTTGTTTTAATCTGGAACAAACAAAAAATATGTTTGATAAAAACACACAATAAAGCAATACAGCCAAACTATATTTTTTGGCATTAGAAAAAAAACTAAATGTTGGTATGCAGCACTTGTTTTTCCATCAGACAGCGGTGATATATGAGAGCATAGGCAACTATTACTCGACTACATTAGATTGAATATTGTCAACATTGAGAAATGATAAAATTGATAACGCGGCTGCACCAACATGAAAACCAAAAAACTGATAGACGGCGAGTGAAAGTCTTTACTAGAGACTCAGCTCCTCAGTGACAAGGCAAAGCAGCAGAAGCAACATACATTGGAAATGTGGTAGAAGTCATCAACGATCACTGAATGCCCTGGGAGAGTAATTGTGAGGAAAAAAAATTTAAAAAGCATTTTATCAAGCCACATGCTCAACAAGCCTTAACATATAGAAACACAATCTTTACAATTCCCCATTTTTCCACTGTGACTTGTTATAAAGCAAAGAAATGGAATTACTTCCGTCCATCCATTTTCTAGTGCTTTGTATAGTAAATACTATAATCTGTTCCAGTCCCCCCCCCAAAAAAAACAACAAAAATATCACTGCATAATATTAATATAATAGAAAACCCATACAGTAATTACATAATTAAATAGAATAAAAAACAATTAAACTATTTTTATCACACTACATCAATTGAATGGCCATTGTGCCTGACTTGGTTGCCTAGGGGCAATGACAAATATACTGTTAATTTAGACTGTCAACTTCTCAGGTAATCAAGATGGCACTAGTAATAGTAAGGATAAAGAGGAGGATAAAGAATATATGCCAGTGAGTACCGTTATATTGGCTGTAAATGTTTTGCTACATCATTTTGTGTTCAATCTATTGCTTAAGGGGTTATAGCATCATAACTGATTATTTTGCATTAGCATTAAGATAGCAGACTGAAATGCTAAGATATGTGGTTGTTTTAAATTCACAAAGTGTCATTTGCTTTTTTCCCCCTGTTTAGTCAGACAGTAAGCATCAACTGGGAGCAGAAAGAAGTCACTTTTGTGAAGAATAGGTCAATATTTTACCAAACGCCACTTGTATCTCAAGCCTGTGCTCAGAAGTAAGGTAAATGAATACTGTATAACAATGTTATGAGCATACAAATGAAATTGCAATAATGCATTCTTTTTACTGAGCTACGTAGGCACTCAAGAATAAAGTATGCTGTTAAAACGCATTACATACTGACACACACAAACCCTGTTCCATACACAATCAAATACGCTATAACATGATTACTTTCCCCTGATACTCACACACAGACTAATGCATGCATGCAGCACGCTCACACAAACACACACACCCACACATGTAGCCCCCGTACCCTGCGAACGATGCAGCTGTTCTTTCACAGAGGCACAGCAGGGCCGAAGCGAAACTATTTCAGGCTGGGGTGGCCAGATTGAATTAAAGCCGGATTAATCCCTGTAGAATTTGTGTCATTCTTCCAAGCAACACTAAATCCAAATCAAATTATACAACACATACCCACAACCCACCCCCCCACTAACGCCACCGCTACCACCCACTGCACTGTAGCAGCTAGCTTGAAAACCCAGTCCAACGTGTCGCCCACTCTTTCCCCTCATGATCACATGTCCTAGCTATCGCCCATCCTCGCCCGACCGATCTTTTGTTCCTCTCCAGCTGTGACTGATGCGATAAAAGTTAATGGATAGTGACAGTCCCTAAATCCAGATGAGGGATCGTTAATTGAAAGAGGATTTCAGCTCGGTCACTGGGTTCATGTTTTTCCAGCTTGCAACTATCCTGTCAAAGGAATCCATCCATCCATCCTAATGTCAAGGAAAATACAAAGAATCGCTGCACTCGTTCTGAATCCACGTTTAGCCGTACAATCGTCAGTGTCAACGCTGTCATCCATCCATTTTCTATATTGTTTGTCTTCATTCTAGCCACAGCTATCAAAATAGTTTGAAAATCTGATTAAATCAATTTACATCTTGTACATTTTGAAAGGTGGTAGATGTTATGTGTGCAGCACAGATACTCAACTGAGGATTCACATCCCTTTCACAGAGGATTAAGCACCTATGGATTACGCCAAGTCAAGACACTTCATCTCAGACTGGCTGGAGTGACGAGGAAGCATGTGTTGGTTGTTTGAAAAGCCGCTTTTCATCGCTTCTATTATAGTCCTCTGGGACCTATTTGGTGATCACTCGCGGCACTGTAGGCTTTTTTTTTTTGTTCACAAAGGTGTTTGGAATGACTGGGGGTCCACAATTGCTTTTTTGTTTGTTTGCCTCGGGAGTGTATGTAATCCCCTGAAAGAGACATGTTATTTTTTCAACCATACTTTACCACAACGTATGCCAAACAGGTGAACATTAAGTTGTTGTGGGTTGTGCTTCAAATAAATAAATAAATAAAAAAAGACGATTTCATTCTTCTAATCCGAGGTTATTGTGTGTCAACAATATATCCAGAGGTAGGCATCACGGAAGTCCATCACTGTCAAATGCCCGTTTTGCTGACAATTGCCGGGACACCTTGTTAAAATGACGGACTGACACATGACGTAAGTGGATTTTCATCAGTCAGTGTAATCATCACTAACTGTCAAGTCTGCCACTGACGGACCTTTTTTGTGACGTTTCTTGAGGGGCACCGACTGACGGACCGATGAAGTTCTGACGGACTACCTGACTGATTTAACTGACGATTGCAATTCAGTTTGTCACCAAAAATGACGGACTGACGAATGACGGACCAGCAACATTTTGTAAAATGCCCACCTCTGCAGATACCAACAGTACATTCCGATTAGGAAATAAAACCAATGGAGTGACATAACTAGCAGACTGGGTCACTGGTTCTCAAGTGTGTCCTGCTAAGAAGTCACGACGGGGTTTGCATTTAAATTACTGACATCCATTGATCTAATCTGGGAAACGTTAATCTACAATCTGCCTTCAATCACTGCGTAAATCTCCTGACGAGAATTCAAAAACCACTTTGCATGTGAGTTCACTCGGATTTATGTTTAATTTGCATGATAAAAACGCTGGTTTCAGCAGAGTTGGTGTCGTGCATTGTACAGTATTTACAAGTATGGGTTGAAATGAGTGTCCTGTGTGTCTCTGTACGTGTGTTTTCAGTGTTTGCGGTTGGGGCACATGCAGTGGCTGTGGAGGAAGAGTGAGGATGCGTGAGGGAGAAGCGAGAAGCAGACAACAGCAGCAGCCGGTGGCGTGAGGCTGCAAGATGAGTTCATTTCCTGACAGGGTTGACACACACAGCCAACAGGGGAAAACCTGCTCTCTCTCCGTGTTCTCTCACACGAAGATGCACACATTTGTGTTTCCTTAATTTAAGAGGATATTACAACTTGGAATAATATGCTTGGACTACTACAATATTAACAATACTACTAATTTTGCATCTATCAGTCATAAAACAGCCACATTGTGTTTTTTTTTCTTCCAGAATTTAAATCAGTTCCTCAATGTTTTGATAACATATCTGTGGCAAAAAAAACAAAAACCCAGGGATCAAAAACTAGAAAGAATTATTATTTATTTTTTTCCTTGGTAAAATCAGCTCATTTTAGGGGTGGAGCTGTCTCACGTTATATTTACATCTAAATGTAGAAGGATGAGGTCATAAAATGATTGCAGAAAATCTGCCATTACAAAAACGGCAGTTCTCAGTTTTTACGCAAGCACAAAAAGAGAAATGAACTTAACGATACGTATTGCATTATTGTGGTTGTAGTTTTCGGTGGTACAGAGCACATTATTTTTTCACTTGCAGCTAAATAAAATAACCACAATTGCAATTCATTAAATTGTTCAGGTGGATCCAATTCAGTGCCAGGGAAGTGTATTTTTGGTCACACAGCATTAAGAGCCACTGTAGGTGCAACATAGACATGTCTCACATCTAGTGGTGAATGGTGATATTACAACTACAGTTGAACCCTGCATATTCTCAGTTCGGAACCCACATTTTTGCATATTCGCAGAATATATATATATATATATATATATATATGTATATATATATATATATATATATATATATGTATATATATATATATATATTTTTTTTTTTTAAATTCTATTATTATTATTTTTTTAGAATTCATCAAAAGGCTACTCAATGTGCCCACAGGCCACCGGTCACTGAGTTTCCAACCAAACCATCGGAACCAAACAACTCGGTGCAGCAAAGCTAAGCCTTGTGAGGCAGCAACGAGGGTAGCTCAAACGGAAATCACAAGTTAAAGAAGCAAGAATGGAGAGATCAAGAAAACGCAAGCAATCCCAAAGTAAGTGGCTATAGGCTATCACCAAATAATGTTGCCTGTTTGCCTACCATTCCATTTCATCTCACCCTGCCATGTAATCAAAAATTCTGAGGGCATTGTGACAAAAAAGAGATGAAGAATACATGGTGGAGGGTGAGGAGGGGATGAGTGGGGGATGAGGTGAATTTGTGCTATAATGTACATTGCTTCCCAGCAGCTCCCTCAGAGTTATTCCTGGAAGAATCAAGAAGCCTGTATCAGAAAGAATATGAGTCACCTTTTTACCAAAGTGCGTCTAATAGGAAGCGTTAAGGCCGTCATTTCCTTTTAATTTTTCTGTCATAAATCATCCGCACGGTGTATACAGTGCTCAAAAACGTACAATATCCGGCCCGTAGAGATTTTTTTTTTGCTATTATCATTTAAATATGATTCACATTACAACAAAAATAGATGCCTGAAACGCATCCAAAAGTAAATCTTATTTAACACAAAGCACTTATTTAACAGCAGATCTTTACAATCTGTTTGACAATAAAATGTAATTGCAAGGGACATATTATGAAAGCTAGTAAATTATCAAACAATAAGAAAGGTGAAGGAAATAAGCATTGTAGATAGCGGGTGCCCAGTGTGCAATGAATGTCTCTGAAAATCAAGAGTGGTGCTGATCCTTCAAGTAAAACAACAATAACACTCAGCGGGATGTTCTTTAGCAATGCATAAAAACAAAATACCAGTCAGAGAGATGTGTGTTTATTGAGCAAGGTCGGTTGTTAATCAGAGTGGATTCAAACACAGCCAAAGCTTTCAAATAAGACTTTTAAATTGCATGAAAATCAAGGTCATACACTACACGTGATTTGAAAACACTCAGCTTTTTCAATGGGATGTCATTACATCTTCCAGTGCAAATATGACACCTCTTAGAAAACGCATAAAGCAAACAGTAGCGATGCATTTTATGTCAAAGAAAAAAAAGGAACATTTTCCGTGGTTTACTTCATATTAAGATGACAAAATCCCAGAAACTGACCCTGATGCCAGTTATATGGGAAGTTGGGGATCTAACATATCAGGGGGTGTGGTACCACATACTCCCGGCAGAAATCCACATTCAATGGTCCCCCTTCTTAAAAAGAGGCACAGTCCCTGATGTCCATGTCCAAAGCATTTCAACTTCTTCCCACATTTCCAAAACATGCATGTTAGATGGATTAAACATTCTAAATTCCCCATAGATATGTATGGTTGTCTATATCTGTCCAGTGACCAGTCTAGGGTGTACCCGACCTCTCACCCAAAGTCATCTGGGGGTAGGCTCCAACTTACCAGCAACTCCAACGATGCAAAAAAGTTTCGGCCTCACCTAATGCCGTTGTTTTGCATTTAGCACCCACACAACAGACTGCTCAGCCTCACATTTATGTTCATGTCAAACAAGTGAGTGGGCAGGCACACGCACACAAACATTCCATTGCTGCCACAGCCTTACACCACCCTGGCTCTTGACAACAGTCTAATTGGTAATTATTCACATGTCTCCCTCTTGGGAACCAAATATCCTAATGAAATTGCTTCGTGTGTCTGGGGCGCAGAGGGGTATTTAGCTCGCACACACCCACGTGGATCCGACTAGCAACAGGGCTTGATTGTTTAAATAAACGACAAATCTAAAATGGGTGGGGTGGCTTTCAATGGATTTTTTAAATCAAATATTATGAAAGGGTAAAATCTTTGAGGATAGTTTCATAGTGAGTTATCAGGTTTTAATTGAAGGAATCTCATCTATTAAAGTGATTGCTTGATCTCGGCACAACAAAACTAAGGCTAACCATCGACCTCGATCCACTCAGTAAATCCTAATTGGTCTGGAATCTGAAGTGTAGCAATGATGGTTCTCAGTACTATTCCATTCGAAGTCCTGTTATTTTTGTGATTATGTTCTTTTACAAATAAATTAATGTAGCTCTTTGGTGAAGATTTTCTCCTGTGAAGGCCATCATTGTGAAACACATTTTTTTTTTATAGTATAGAAATGCTATGCATTATAAACTGAATGCTGACTGGATGTTTCTAATCTCATGTGCTGTATAATCTCCACTGCATTCATTCCATGCTTGACTGTCATTTACATCACCTACAAAATAGGAAAAAGTCCCGATACGGTGGTAAACTGGCTACAGAAGGGCCCCAGTGATTGTTGTGATTTGATCAATTAACCCTTTCATGTATAGTGGTCACTACAGCGGACAGCTATTTAAAAGTAGCTTTCGCCTATATTAATTAATCGAAATTTTGAAAACTATTTTAACCCTAGTGTGCATTAATTATGATTTTATGTTATTATTTAAAATATAACGATATTTTTTAGTTTAATTAATATAGGCAAATGCAACTTTTAAATAGCTGTCCACTGTAGTGACCATTTGGCATGAAAGGGTTCATTCTCACTACATTAGATTGCTTTTCGTACAAATACAACAATCATGCAAGTTATTGTAAACAGCAGTCTGTAATTGATGCAAAGATGACATAGCTGAGGGAAAAATAAACATTTCTCATAGTTTCCTGGACATACCGAATGATTCCTCCATCCGTAATTTAACAGAAAGCTAGAGAAGGTTGCCGTAAGAGGAAGATCCGAGTTAGTGCTGTCAGTCACAGTAAATGAAAGAATATGACAACATAAATTGACACCTTGAGACAAGAATCTACACCTCATTTCAATATGCTCTGACTTTCCTCTTGCTTAAAGACACTTTTGCACCTTATTTTTTACACGGAGCCCAGAATACTGCTCGCCTGTCATGGGTCGATGACATCTTCACATAACTCTGGATGTTTTGACAGTACAAAAAGGCTAATGTGTTAGGTTGCTGTCAGGGCTACAGTACAGTTTAGCTGTTGAACGTGACCACTGCGAAACAACCATTATAATGACGTGTTACTGACTTCATTCACATGACAGTGAGGTGGAATAAAGCCAGAGTCACATCCTTCGTCATGCAGGCACTCCTCACCCTAAAATTGCCACGGCATCTCGATCTAATATGAAATGGGAATGGAATGACAATATATTATTGATGCCAACACTTACAGGGATCCTGAAGTTTAGCCCTGCTAAATTGTAGATGAGGCGTCAAGGAGGAGAGTGTATTGCGTGCTGTAGGTAATATCGGAGAGAAAACATGTATTCTGCATCAGCCAAAAAACAATATAGAGTTCATGAATAATATATATAGACTGCTATAGAAGCCTATAGGAAGGCAGGAGAGAAAAATGAAAATATGTATGAAGAGGTGGGAGTGAGGTGCCTAAGGTAAGGGATGCAGACATAAGAATGAGCAATTCCCAGCAAACTGGAGTGACAGGATATGTCCAACTTATTTGACTTGGACATGTTTGTCATGAATGTCAGGTATTCATTTAACATAAGCCCTGGGACCATAACGTGACTATTGAAGAGTGAGAATGAAAGAGCTAGCATTAAAATCAGACAGTATGGATAGAGGGGGGGGGGAAACATCTGGCACTCATCCCTGCTCGCATGACAGCTCACAGATGTCGTCTTCAAGAATCACGCTGAACGAACGCAAACATTTTGAGAAAAAAACCCCAAACAAATCACTGTCATTCATGACCCCTCAGCCATGAAAACGTGGCAGGTTGCCTTTTAAATAAATGTCGCGCCTTGCCTTGCCATTAATTTATTTATATGTGCTTATGCACATTATTGAAAGCACATCCAGTGAGACTTTGAGCTATATGAGCTTATTTCTTATCTCCAAGACAAGTGAGCCTGGCAACCCCCCCCACCCGGGGTTCATTCGGCGGGCATGGAGTCTTGAGGACCAAAAGTTTCTGTTCCGTTTCAATCATTTAGTTTGGGAAAGTTGAAGCATACCCACTCACACCCTGGAGACATGCAATATGATAAGAAGACTGTCTCTGATCTGATAACCAGTTTCATAAATACAGAGTAAAGTGAAAAGGACAAGCCTATGTCAGCTGATAGAACAGAAATAAAGAAAACCATGTGCTGCATCTTAAAATATAGTCTTGTGTTCACATCTTTAACAGCACGTCATATGGCTGCTCCCCAAGCTGAGGAAGGCACCACGCACACACACACACACACACACACTTCCGCATAATCCATTTCAGACAGCAGATTCTTCTTTTTCTCTGTCGAAACAATTCAAGATTCATTCTGGTTTTCAGCAGCATGGACAAAAAAGTTTTGTGGCATTTGAAACCCATGATATCTCATTTCTGTAATAACCAATTTAAAATGACACTGAGCTAGTTCTCAAAAGGAAAACAAGTGAGATTTCAAAACTGCATGGGTAGTCCATGATTTAACCTGAAGATATGGCCCTATCATTGCGACGCTCTCATGAAAGCATCGACTCAGTTCATATCCACTCTAATTTGGAAATGTAACTCTTGATAAGCCGTCACATTTGCACGTCATTGCTTGGTACTTAAAATACACATTCAGTCTCCATTAAATGAATCCGTTAAGGACGGGAGCGCAAAACCGCATTTCTACCACTAGAGCCGGGAGCGCTGTTGCATCTTTCTACCCTTAAAGCCGGGAGAGCATATATGTCATTTTCTACTTATTATTTAATTCTCGGTCTCTTACTAATGAAACGCATCAGAATATACATGTGACGGTGTCGTAAGCCCGTGGAGGATGTTCCGGAATTCCTTCGGGAAATAATGGCAGACGCCGCGGTCGCCGGAGATCTTAAATGACAAATGGCAGTGATATAGACGACGCGATTGTGGACTTTGAACCAGTCGAACGTGATATATGGTTAAGATATATGTTTGTAGACGATATCGACGTCTTTGTAACAGAAAAGAGGATGGTAATCACCACTCGCTTTTTTAAAAATATAAGTAGTGCTTCTCTTGCACTGATACTTTATTTTTACCTCTTCGATTGAAACTGTAACCTCGGCCTGTGTGAAATCCACAAGTCTAAGCATAAAAATCATTTTGGAATTATGTTTCTGTCTGCTACAGGGGCTGTGATATTAATTATTTTGTAGGTGTTACATTTTGGGGAAAATTTCAGGTTTTCAAGGGTAATTCCAAAGACGATCTTAGGTTTTGGGGAGCTGTTGAGGCAGGCGCTTTTGGCCTTAATGGGTTAACAGGCCTTGGCCTAACCTCTCTTGTAAAATGGTCCTCGGCCTTTGCACAAAAACAACTGAAGACTGACTTCTCTACTTTCCAGAACTGATGAAGCAGCATCACTTTCATCATGTCAGTCTGCACTTCATGGATTATAGCCAGGATTACTCTACCAGCCGTGACAGTGGAAAGTCTCAGATTGTTGTGTTCTGTGGTTATTAGGGAGGAAGGTGACAGAGAGGTGAGGTAGAATATCTTTGTGTTGATGTGGGTGTACCATCACAACATTTACCATGAAAATTCCTCAGAGGCAGTTTTGTGTACCGCAACGCTCTCAGTTGTGTGTTTGTATGTGTTGGGAATCATTCCAGATGTTGAATATTATGATAAAAGGCAGTGTAATGCTTGGGCGGGGGGGCTTCAATAATGTAGCAAAGGCAAAGAAAGACGTTTTTGTCGGTGCTACCTGATCCAGAGCTGGAAGAAACTTTACTATAAAAGGTGAAACAACCAGAAAATGTAGTCCATTTGCCCTGTGTCTTTCCATGACCTGGATGACTGATCAGTAAAGACATGTCAAGGGACATTTACCAATGACATTTGACAGCAACTTCCATCTTGGCTTTTCCTCAAAAATCAATACGTTTTGATATAAAGACATTTGAAGTAAGACAGGATGAAAACTGGACCTGTCAGATTGCCGCCAAAACTACTTTGAATTTAGGTGCCGTTGTCTGGAATTATTTGAAATTTGAAAATGACTATTGTTCTGAAATAACATTCTCCACAAATCTGTAGATCTGTTAAAAGTATGGTTGGAACGCTAAACAGGAACACAGATCTGACCTTTGACAAAATGAATGGGATTATTTCATCCAGACTTAAGACATGAATCCCTTAAAATTTGATGATTGATCTAGAATCTAGCATTAAAAAAAAACTGACAATGCTTTATTTTTCACATTCTAATGTGTGTGTTTTGTTTGTTGCTGGATGCAGTCACCGACCCAGCCACTTCACGCACAAATCATCACAGGACGCACAGCAAAGGCACACTGACAAGCTGAGGACGATGCCAGACGAAAAAGTATTTGTACATAACACAATGGTAACTGATTTAAGGAAGTATTCGGGTGAAGGAGAGCACGCCAACAACAAACTGGCTCCTTGCAGAGGTAGATGGAAAAAATAATCATTCCCATAAATTGTGAAACAGCATAAAGTGCATGGATGACGACCAAGGTCTATGATATACCATTTACCTGTGAATTAGCCAAAGACTGAAAAATGCACTTTGCACCTTTAACAAAACCCATAGTCAACAAAAAACGTGCCAAAGTACTGTATGGTGCAATAGTACTGGCGCTTTGGCTTTTATTAGTTCCTTTAGGGGCTGTGTGAACGAAAGGCCAAATTGCATGGAAAATTATTTGAATCAAAGATTTTGTTAATTATTATTATTATTTTTTTTTTTTTACATGAAACATAATGTCATGTACATACACTGTTCATTCTAGGAGAACATTTGGAAAACATGACACATTGGTTGGAAGCCCCAAGGCCACATGGACGGCAGCGGCATAAGAGTTTGAATGTTTGGAATCTAATCTACACCTAAAAATTAGCACGTCACCTTCAAGTCATGCTTTAAGTTCAAAACACGTTTTTATGATATAATCTTGTTTATGTGCAACATGGAAGTTCAAAAGATTTCCTGTATGGGTAACTTGTTTAAAAGTGCTCTCTTCAAGAGTGACTATGCCATTAAAAGTACAAATTAGAAACATAGAAAAAGGGTCAAATGTGACCAAAAAGTATTTATGTTAGGGTTGTTTTTTTATTAAAATCTAAACCAAAAACTAAAATGCCTTATTTGCCGACCACTCCGTGATTTATGGAAGATGACCATTTTTTTGAATGGTGGAAGTACTGTTTTAAAGGAAATAAACCTAAACATATTTTTTTTTCAATATGTACCCAGCTGGCCTACTAGTTGAAACATTCTGATTAATATTGCTGTTTGTGGAATATGAGTTAAGCAGTCAAATCCATCCATATTTAGCCACCTCAGAGGGCGGCCATTTTGTCATTTCTGTCGACTGAAAATGACATCACAACTACTCAGGGCTCAGGTAACGACCAATCACGGCTCAGCTTCAGAAAACAGGTCAGCCGTGATTGGTCGTTACCTGAGTGTTACCTGGTCGTTAAAAAAGGGAGGATTAAATCTTGTTACGCAAACGCAATATTTATCAGAACCCCTTGTTTGAACTAATGGGCTTCCATAGAACATATTCTTGAAAAAAATATGTTTGGGTTGACTTCCCCTTAAGATTCAAACAATAAAAAAGGAAATATTTCACCCTGAAGTGGGACTAAAAATTATAAGCTGTAGGGCAAAACGTCAGGAATAAACAGACATGAATCGAGATTTGCATTCGAGGATGAGGGGGATAGATTTCATTGTGACACAAAGAGGAAAAGAGAATATACACGTCTTTTTCTTCCATAATTAATCGGCTTCTTCCTCTGTGTACGCGGCCACCCACAGACTTGTTTGTGCCGGATCCAGCTACTAAACAAACCATCGCTGTTCAAAACAATGACCCAACTATTGATCTGTCATCACATTAATTTGTATTAAGTGTTTGCATTCATTTTAGGAGTGTGTTTTCTGGCTTAACCATTCCCTGTCCAAATGGGTGCTTGTAAGATGCTGAATGGCAGCCAGGCAGGTGGTGTCTACAACAAAGGAAGCTAATGACACTTAAAGGTTTCACCACAGGGGGATTTGCTCACTGCTCCCTCCCTGCCCAATGCTGGCATGTCAACTGCTTTGACCTTTGTAGTAGTTAGGAAACACACACACACACACACACGCGCACGAATAACTGTGTGCACATGCACTCCATCCTTTTGTTCTCTGCCATTGTGCAAGTAAGAAGCGGAAAGAACAATTTATTCAGAATATCGATCATCTGGCATCTATGTCAGGGTTTTTTTTTTTTTTTTTTGTGTGGTGGCAGGAAGTAAGGAAGTGCGGATTGATAACTTGTCAGCCCGCTGTCGCAGCGAACAGAGAAAGACTGTCATTAATAATGCATAAATCATCATCAAAATGGACAGAAATAGAAACCTTGGCACTTATTGACTTGCAGTATGTATTGCATATACACTCAGTACACTCACTGGCTACCTCATTTGGTACCGGACATCTGCACACCTCCCCAGCATGTATCAAAAATAATGCTTTTACAAAGCAGACGGTCCATTTGTATAGAACTGCACTGCATCATACAGAGATGGGGGATCTATTGGGTTTTTTTTAACACCGGATAGTGATGGGGCATTGGCAGTAATAAAGAAGCA
This sequence comes from Filicampus tigris, assembly GCF_054856515.1. Taxonomy (NCBI): domain Eukaryota; kingdom Metazoa; phylum Chordata; class Actinopteri; order Syngnathiformes; family Syngnathidae; genus Filicampus; species Filicampus tigris. The sequence goes on from NC_141234.1 coordinate 10,319,931, forward strand.
GAATCACTCAGTTAATAGACACGACAGTTCCCGCACTGACTTCCCTCGTTTTGAACTCTTTTGCTCATCAAAAGCACGCAAACAGTCTTTCAGAAGAATTATTACGAGATTAATTATTAAGCGTGAACTCTTACCGCATGTTGTAAACGAGTTCCACAGTATTAAAAACGATCTTGGGTTATGTGGCGACAGCATTTTTATCACCAGTTCCATGTTGTGTGCTTCACATTCCACATTTATGTGATTTCACAGCAGAACTGAACACATGACACAACTGACACATGCAATTCCACTCGTTCCCATGATTGCATCAAAACCAGTTCCACGTCAACCAGTTATCTTGGATCTAAACTGTTTCAATGTTGCAATTACTATTTGTATTTTTTTTACATGCTTATGTAAGTTTCTCAAAGTCACTTGTGGATAACGCTGTCATGTTTGGTTATCTGCGATCCACGTTTATGAAGAATGATTTTTGGTTGACTTGAATTCCATTTCAAGACCACCATAGTCAAAGCTCCATGGGGAAAGTCTCCCTTTCATCGGAAGCACGTGACTCATAATGCCGCTACCTAAGGCGATGCACTTCCTGATGTGTAAGCATATTCCTTCTGCTCACATTAAATATTAATTGCACAGATAATCTTTTCGAAATATATGTAAAGACAACTTAAAACTGTTACATTGCAGAATATTGCCACTCTGCCATGTCAGCACACAACCAACCTGTTTTAACAGCAAAATGGTGCTGACACAAAGCAACAGATGATTTATTATCATATAATTGCAGCAAATCTGTGATCAATTTGCCAGAGGTTTGTTTACTCACTAACTCCTTCTGAACAGATGTGCTGCTCCCCCCTCTTGCATTCACTCAGTTTCACAGCAGACTAGGAGGTGTGACGAAAAGCAGAAGCTTCATTAACATGCAGACCAAAAAGGCCTTTAAGTTGTGATAGCACACCTTTGCTACTTGCCAAATGTGTTCATATGATTTTCTTGAAATTTAGTTTTTTTTTTTGGTGGGGTGAAGGTACAGTCAAACTGCACAAAAATATATATTTTTAATTTGAATACATCATGAATTTTTACATTTGGATACTTGCAAATTGCCAATTTCTCAAAAACAGCATGGCAGGAAATGAGGCTTTTTTTTCTACACAGTTGTTAATTAATCACAGCAGATGATCGAAATTTGCAAAATCAAACTAGAATTTTTTTTGCAGAAATAAAATACACTGATTATACATGCAAAATGGTGTGAAACTTTGATAATCAGCGTTCACCTCACTACCATTTCATATAATAGGACAACCTATTGTATTAAAAAAAGTTGCTTATACACAAACCTTGAGCACGACTTGTGGACCCAAAGTTAATATATAATGAGTTTTTATTTGCCAGTTGCCATGCAAGCAGTCATGTTTGTCACAATTTATTTTTGTTTCTGGAGTTTTATACAACACAAATATGCTGAGATGCTACACTAGGCACAATCAAAAGATACCAAATTCAAAATCCGTGTTAATAATACTCTCTTTACGAAACAGATTATTGTCAAAATAACACTGTCAGACAGGTCTAATTAAAAATTGTATTGTTGTTGTACAAGTAGCTTGCACGGTGGAGAACTACACTGTATCTGACTAATAGCTGTTTTGAATAAGTTTCCCGCTCATTTGTCTAAATAAGGAACTAACTTCATAAATTATTTAAGTAAATATGACATAGAATGTTTGTGATGTCTGGTAAATGTAATTTAATTACATGGCGGGTTAATAGATGGTCGGAGAGCACAGTCCAATAGTAAGAGGTCCACTGTGTCATCAATTATGCAGATGTAAATGTATACTCATTATTCAATGCTGTTATAGAACTTTCTTTTAATGTTATATGAACCCTGCGCTTGTGGAAGAATAGCAGTCTTTATCTATCGCATGACTACAATGGCCATAAATAGATCTCTGACCTCTACAAGGCAGAAAAATCCTCATTTGGATCAGAGCCAAATTAGGTATTGATAGATATCCAGCTGCTACTGTCGTGCTGATTTTTTTACTTTTTAATTAAGGGATTCTTGCACTGTCATTAATAGTGGAAAACATCTGAGCTTGCTTACTAAAATTAAATAATGTCATAAAAAAAAACATATGTTTCGTTTGGCCCATATTTCGCTTGGCCCATATTTCACCCAATCACATTTCTGTAAGTTTGTTAAAATATATTCTCTTAGCCATACTGAAACTAAAAGCAACGCTATGTCACTGTAACATTCTTGCCACAGTTTACAGTCATGACAACAAAAATACATCAGACTGAGTGAGTAATCAAAAACAACATAAAAATGTAAATAAAATAAAATGTCAATGTGAAAATGTGGCATTCATACAACGCTCATGAATAGGGCAATCAAAATAATTGTAATTTGAATGGAATGAGTCATTACCTATATTCGGCCCAGCAGCATGAACTAAATGCTTTAGCTGAGTCATAACTTCACTGTCGTGGCTCTTGGTTGACATGACAATACTAAAGGGACATTGTATTTTTATTTATTTTTTTGCAAATTACAAAATTTTCAGAATAGACATCTGGATGCAACAAGTACAGTAGTACCACGACTTAGAAGTTTAATTTGTGTTTAAGCTCACGTTTTCCCTATCGAAAAACAAAACAACACTTTTTGTTGTTTCCATTTAAATATAATTGCACTGTATCGGAGTATGGAGTTCGAGAACAGCAAATGTATGGAGCAATGTAAGTATTGTCCGCAGGGTATCATAATAAAAATAATAATAATAATAATAATAATAATAATAATAAATAATAATAATAATAACACCCACTGAATTACATCGGTGTCAACACATTAAAAAGAAACACGTGGCCACAACACACCCACATTTCGGCAACTACCAGTGAGAGGAAAGCAGTTTTCCATATCACAATAAGGAGAATAGCAAAGTCTATTTACATATCAAATACTAATGAGAAATTCAACTGTTTTACATCTCAGGCATTTAATACGTACTAATGTAGATTGGAAAATAAGGTATCCTGGTTTATTTCCAACACTGTGTCATATGTGAGTTTTTGTTGATTATGGCGGCGCCATGTTGACAAAAGCAGGAGTGTTTTGACAAAAGTCAACCACATTTTGCATGCGTGCCAGCGCATAGAGTAGTGAAATCCTGAGCTCTCGCTGGCCTGCAAATTGGACTGAATTACACTTCTATTTCCAGTGGTTGTGTGAAAGATGAATAGCGATGAGGTAATGAATCTAATTTTCTTTAAACACTTGAGCCTTGACATTCGAGTGGCCCTGGCCGCAGAGCGCAGTTCGATGCGTGGCTCAATTGTCGGGTGGAATCTTTTTTTGTGTTAAACCATTTCCTTGGCGGCTTTAATGATGCGACGTTTTATGACGTCACATTTCAAAAACACGTAATTTCACCCTGAAAATTACAAACAATACTTTAGTTTTTTTTGTTTGTTTTGGGGCTTCTGCCATGACACCAGTAATAGCACGTAGACGTTCGAATCGCCTTCCATCCTTATAGCGAAAGGATGAAGTGCGTATGCTATTAAGAAATTCAGGACATTTGTATTATTTTTTATGTGCCAGAGTTTCTCCCATCCTCCTCAAAGTTGCTTTGTGCCAGTAAAAACGATACAGGCCCCTCCAGGGCATGACAAAAGTCCCATTCAACTACTTGTAAGTCAATGTTTCATCAAAAGACTTGTGAAAAAAAATTACTAAGGTCGAATTCTTGCCCAGTGCTGCTTTAAGTTATCTAGCAAACTCAAAAGGATACCAGATTATTAAAAAAAAGAAAAAGAAAAGACAGAAAAATGAGAAGGTGGTTAGTCTGTAAAGGAAGTGACAATGGTTTCAGCTAAGTTATACAACAAATGTGAAATACTTCACGTATTTTCAAATTAACAGGGGGAATAGTGTGAAAAAGTACATGAAATAATTAGTGGATGCCAGCTACTTAATCCCCCCTTGAAATTCTTCCTGGTAGTACAGCGTGGTGCCTGCCAGCTGTTCCTCCACGAATGTGACAGCTGGAGAAAAATGTAATGCGAGATGACACAGTGTTTCATAAAAAAGCTGAACTTAGAAGACCTTCATCAAATGTTGAGAATATTGGTGCTAGCAAGCTGCCGTCTCCTCCCCAGCGATGGCGCCATGGGAGCTTTCACTGGCATGACGTCAGGACAAATAGGAGCAGGCTTGCTGCAAAACTACACAGTCAGCACTGAATTTATTCTGACACCAATTTTAAACAAGCACAGTTGCTTTTTAAATAGAGCCATTTAAAAGTGATGATTTATTCAGCAGGACTGAGGTTTATTGGATTGGACAGAAAACGGAGGGTGGTTTGATGATGGTAGGAAATGTGGATTGGATGCATGGCGATTCATTTCATAGGTCATTACCTCCACAAGGCTGTTTGTTACCTCCACCAGGGAGGGTACATGCACTTTCAGCTTGTGTTCTATTTTAGCAGCATTACAGGAAACACCACCTCAATCAGTTTCCATTAAACTTTATGGGGGGGGCGGGGCACGTACTGAGGAAGAAACACCTTCGTGATTCGGGCGGACTTTCTCGTTAAAGGTTTGGATCCACAAATTGAAGCGGTATTAAGTTCGGATTGTTTGGATCGTACATTTGCCTCAATGATGAACAATTTGGGTTTGAAGTCTGTGTTCTTTTTGGATAATGTTATTCATAAAGCATTGAAAATGTTGTACATCCTGGGTACATCATTGGATGAATTTTACAACTTTATTTTTATGATGCCGTATATCTTCATGTTATGCATTTGCGCGGGTGTCATAACCTCGTGGGCTGGGCACTGAAAAAAAAAAATGCATATATTCATAGATTGGGTCATTTACATATGAAAGAGAGTAAAAAGTTGTTTGTGATGGCACTGTAATGCATGTTTTGCCTTTTTATACTGCTTCATTGTGACATATACGGCAAGCATCGTGCAAGTATATATCATTCTGGTTTGCGTTGTTTTGATTTGAGTATGCTCTTGAGGTTTATGGTTGGCCAGAAGAAACTTCTTGAAACAAATAGGTTTTGACTAGCAGGGATGGGGAAAGCACATAAATAGATGATTGATAGTATTAATAGTTACTCCGCTGCACTGAGATGTATGAGCAAGCAGAGCTTACATAAGTAGCTTATTCATCACACTCAAAATATTTAGACTGAAGATGATGCATATGGACCAACATTTGCTTACTTGGATCAGAAGAAATGTTATTGGATCAATATTAGACAATGCAGAGTTAATTATTCCCACAGTCAGAGAGTTGTTGTCACTAAAGTTTAGTCTCATGACGAATAGCAAACATCTTAAACTATTTTGCTGAGCGGTGGCAGTTCATGGTCCAACTTTGAAATGCACTATCCATTATTTCTTTCAGCGCTTTTAACCAGCAGACACTATTTCGCTTAATGCTAATGCTTTGTGTGGGTGTGCATTCTTTGTACCAAAAGGTTTTGAGTCCTAACTTCCTTTCTGTGTTCAAGGAAATTGCTATTGATGAGCCAAACAGTTCAATGGAAGCACAAAGTGTTAATGTTAATTTGTCTGTTCTTCTTGAACAGCATTTAAAATGTATTCCAAGAGCTAAATGAGAGGAGATATGTTTACCGGGTGGTAGTTTAAAGTAATTTGACATAAAGCAATTTGAGATAAACGTGGTAATAAATAAATCAAATGCACATACAATAGACTGGGGTGGACACCTCCGGTGCTCAAGGGCCGCTATCCAGCATGTTTTATGTGTTTCCATCCTCCAACACATCTGATTAAAATCATCAGCTCCACAGTAAGCTAACAATAATGATTCTGATCATTTGAATCAGGTGCGTTGGAGGAGGAGTACTTGCCCACCCCTGCAGCAGATAGACAGAGAAATGTTCACTCGATGAAATGAAACTGTTAAACCATTAAACCATTATTCAGCTCTTTAGGAGCCCACCCACAATGAAACTTACCAGCCTCTGAGACTAATTAAAATTCAAAACATCTGTATAAAAAAACTAAAAGAAGTTAAACGTGTGTATGTGCCTTCAGGCTTTTTAATGGAAATCGGATGAAGTCTGGTTGATATTCTTAAGCTAGAAACATTTAAATAAGGCTAAACGTTGAAACTCTCCCAAAAATATATATATAGTATTAGAGCTATTTTTATCTATTCAATTCATTTTCATGTTCAAAAGGTACCCAATTTGCTACCTTTACATTATTTTCTTGTGACCTTGAATATGCCAGCTAAGGCACCATTGAGGGTATCCAAGTATTGACTCAATCAATACTTAATAGATTTGCCTCATTGTCATACTGACATAAATACAAATATGTATAAATACATATAAATGCATAGCTTCAAACAAAAGTTGCTCTGTTCTGAGTTGTTTTAACACATCTAGATGTAAATACCATGAAATAAAAGCCGGATTTCTGAACTTTTGTCTCATATTCATCTTTCGATTTGAAACACAAACGTCTTCAGTATAAGATAAAAACAAAGAAATTCCAATGCTTTTGGACGGGACTGTCTACATATATACATATATAGATGCACGTGCATTTTATGGTGGGGCATGATTATTATTACTATTTGGGTGTTGCTCACTTTTTAAAGATAGGCGGCCCAATGTTACATATTCACATCAAAGCTGCAGTTCATATATCATTCCTATTTGAACATTTGATATCACACGCAGGCATTTGTGTTGTTCTGGGCCAAAGTGTAAAACAAGCAGCCAGTCTAAGATCTTGCAGACTTTCTCTTTCATGGACAACCTAACCCCCCTCTCACCCCCTGCTGTCTGAGAGGCTGCCATCCAAGTCAAGCCTCTGCAGGGTGCTCTGGATGGGACTGTGTCCCTTGTCTCCCTGTCTTGGCTCCCGCTCATTAGGAGACAACGCGGCTTGTCAAGCATGTAAATGAATGCGCTCCGAATATTGTGCGTGTGAATGGTTGTACAAGTGATGGAGAGATTGATCGATTGTGTACCGTGTTAACGGAAATTGTTATTGAGTTGGTGTCTGAAGGAGATGAGAAAGTGCGTTATGATGTCATTCCTTGTCATCCAATGAGATCCGTGACAGCACGGGTTGGAGGAAGACATGAGACGGACAGAAATATCTATAGAGGTCACTGCGATACTTTTTAACGGGGTAAATGCTGAGAAATAAAACAACTGCGATGGGGTCTCTTCAAACTGTGTGTCTGGCCACATGGGCGCAGGCCCTCGCCATCGATGAACCCATTGACCCGCGCCCTGAGTGCCAAAATAATGAAAATATAGAACCGGGTGTGCCAACTGCGACATGTGCTTGGGCCCTTAATTGAAATTGCATTCAATCAAATTCATGAGTGATGGGAGCTGCACCAGATTGCATATTAAAATATGACTTCTGTCATTTATTGGAAGACGTGTAGGAATAGTCCAGATCAGAGGTTTGTAGCTCGGGATTATTACGTTAGACTGAAGGGAATAAAAATAGATTTTGTCTTGTTTTTCCATTAACCTGAGGCACACATAAGTATTAACGAGCAAATGAGACTCCGAAATTGAGGTACTGTAAGTCATTATCCCCCGCATGATTTAGATGAGAAATATAAATTATGATTTGTTGTGTGTTTGTAAAGCACAATAAAAAGAATCTAATGTGGATTGTTGTGCATTCATTCGGTAAAGACAGGTTTTATCGTTATGGTACAATGTATGCTACTGAGACTTCTTCGCTGAATAGGGATTGTAATTAAGTGGTTAGCACATCTGCTTCACAGTTAACAGTTTTCGGGGTTTGAAACTTGGTTACAGTCCGAATGTTAATAGCTGACACCAACAAACGGGAGCCCAGATGCAACCAAAAAACAAAAAGGTGAAATGCTAGCTTTTTTTTTCTTTTTTTTTTTTTCTGTATACCGTGATCGCAAGAGAGCGAGAGAAAGAACTGTTTTCAAACAAACTTGGAAATAATTAACAGTGCAAGGCACACATGCGCACTTATGAAATGTAGACCAAGTGAGGTGTAAATGCCAAAGGATGTTGTTTGCTCTCAAAATCACCAGCGGCTCCTATAATCCTGCTCTTTTATTTGAGCCTCAAATATCCGGAAACAGAACAGAACAGAACACTATCTTCATTGAAAAATGTCATCGATATATCAGGCTGGATTTTAATGACTATATTAAAAGCCCAATTAATCTAAGGTAATGATAATTCATGGTTATTACCTTGGTGCATATCAAACAAATCGTTTTTTATTGTCAGCCGCCACATTACAGGGGGCATGTGTTAACAATTTTGAAAATGACAATTAATGTGGACAGTGCTCTCCAGTAAATGACAGGCCCTTCACCAAAAATGGATTCATATGATCCATATTTTTCTTATTCCTGAAAACATGTTTTTGTCAAACATTTTATCTCCTATGTTTTTTAAATATTGCCCGTTTCATCATTCTGTCACTTGCATTCCTCCTCATTTCTTTTATTTCCAGCCCTATGGCTAATTCCGTTTTTTTTTTTTTTTTTTTTTAAACACCAGCATAAAACTTTTAATATCACCATGACACAAGTGTTATATTTCAAAGGGCATATGTGTTGAATTTCTCTCTCCTGGCCACTGTCTCAACATTAATTTAGTGTTTCATACTAGATGAAATATATTGGGAATTGCTTGACTCCTCCGACTCACAAATAAATTTACAAGTTAAAACCAGTAGGTCTTTAGCCCACCAGAAGCTCTGACTCATTCAGAAGAGAGTAGCAGAAAGACTGCCAAAGAAAACTACCGGCGAACGAGAAGATGTCAAGTACGATGGATGGAGTCAAATTAAAAGAACAAGGATAAAGAAACAAGGTCTGAGGAGTCTAGTCATTTGCTGAAGTTTTTGCGCATGAGAGGTCAAACATCTTCAAGACCCTCAAGCAAATCGAGTTACCTTCGTATAGCACTGTGACTTACACTTAGAGAGACAAGGCATTGAGTTGTTAAACTTTCAATTGCTCTGTAATTGAGCTTGAAATTGCCTTATGTGGGACCTGAACAGCTAACTTATAGTCACTTTCACATATCGTGTTTATTCCCTCTGTCACTTTCTTTTTTTTTTATCTTTTATGCTTTCTTCTTCTCATGCCCTCTTGTTTTTGTTCGTTTGTAAAATAAAAGTTACATTCAGTGGTTTTAAATTGTATATAGTGTGATGACCAGATGGCGTCTATTATTGGCTGAATATTCAGTCACTGCTGATGAATATTCTGATTATTTTCTTTGCATAGTGATCGTGTCTTGACCAAATAAGACCAACTTTGAATGCGTACCTTGCACCAAAAATGTCAATTTGTAAATTCTGACTAGTATAAGTCTTTCATTCTAGCGACTCTATCAATCAATCATTCAAACAAATTTTATATATATATATATATAGCACTTTTCACACATAGTGCAAGCTATTTCCATGGAAGTTAAAGTATAATACCAAAAAAACATGTATTTTCTCAGTTCTGACATATGCAGAGATGCACGTATAAGAAAAGAGAAAGAAGTATCGGATTATGTGGAATTTTGCAGCGCTGAATTTATAACAAATAAATACACAGCAAAAAGCAAGGGGATCAGAGTATAGGAGCATTTCTGTCACCGATCAGAGTCCTATTTTTGTTGTACAATCGCAATTCTATGAGGGACTTACAATTCAGCAGAAACGGCAACATTCGTGTAAATAGGATTAGGATAATATTTTCACAATGTGTTGTGAATGACTAAACTAGTAAACAACCACAGGCATGAATACATTGGATACACATTTGTTTTCTATGACAGCTTACTGCAGCTTTAAGGTAGTTTGGGGACATTACTTATGTCAACAGAATATGTGCATTAATGCGTTGTATTTTGGACAGGCTCCCAACAATGATGAGGACAATGATGCAACAGTTTTGGAATTCCCTAACATGATTTTTCATGTGTTTTCTGAAGCAGCGCTTTTTAAAAATGTAATGTTTTCTGTATTACATGTTCATGGTGCCTCTCCGCCCTATTTGTGCAGCGTGTTGATGAAGGGTTCACTAAGGTCTTGGAGAGGGTCACACACACTCTGACTCACGTGGGTGTTGGTAGTTATAATATAGTATATTTTTTTTATAGCTACACACGAATACCCCACCACCTTAGCTGACATTGGCTCTGGATTGATAGAAGTTAGATATCTCTGATCTGTGTCACTGAATTTTGTGGAAAACGAGATGAGGATTTAGCTGAGTGCCAAAAATATTGTGTACATGGCCATGGAGTCTTTTCTGCCAAATGTGGAAGAAGGTCTAGCCCTGTCTAAAATGGTTCCTGTTAATAAAGTATATTAGCCACTTCCACACACAAGGGGTCATGACTTTTCCTAGCCCATGTCACATTGATTATGTTCACATGGACACATTTATTCGGATTAAAAACCTGATCGAAATAAAAATGCGGTATAATTGGTCAATCTGCGAATGTCAAAATACTTTGTTACGATCGAAAGTGTGATGCATGAACATGCAAGTCCTAATCAGATTAATATGTTTAGTGTCCATGAAAACAGTGCATCCGATCATTATTTTAATCTGAACTCTGATCGGATTAAAGAGATTTTGTCCATGTAAACGTAGCCAATGTGTGACTGCACGGTTTTAAATGGATTCAACTAGTATGGGACCCAAAGAGTGTCATAGGTAGGGAAGGCCAAGTAGAAGCAGTTCGAAAGGTCACAGCCATATAATAGGTGAGCTCAAGTCACCTAAGGTTGTAGCACATCATATATGGTCAAAATTGTGAATATTCGGCAGCTAACCTCACACCCCCCCGTTAGCGGATAGTTGACGTTCCATGAAATATTAGACGGATCATGAACCAATCTGTGGCGGAAAAAAACGGACACCGGCACGGATCATGTGAACATTGTTGACCGGGTGATTTTCAGAATGTTTGCTGCTGTTGTAAACAAATGCTACGCATGCAGGGCCATGCGTTGGGAGGAGGAAGGCGAGGTAGATGAGGCAGTGATAGAATCACACGGCCATGTAGTACGGCCAAGCAAACGCATCAGATATAGACCCCACACGGTGCATAACATCAACAAGCACACTCGGCTGATTACTCCCGATAGTGACGCAAAACAATAAATACACAGAACCTTGTACAGTGGTGAACACCAGGGAGACAGCAACGTGCTGGACCAAAACACAATGATTACCCTTCTCGCACAACATGGAGATCCTCTCCAATTATTGTTCTCAGATGGTAACAAGAACGATCAATGATTAAGGCCCGAGACATAGCTTTGTTGTGCTCTTTGTTTGCCTTGTTTCTCAGGTGGGCTTGCATGCTTCTGTCACATTATGCAAGTTTAGTAATATATGTATGATTCCCAAGGCTTTCCCTGGGAAAAAATAAATTTAAAAAATCAGCAGGTAAGCCTACAAATACACGCAGCTACACTAAATGTAACACATCTCCTTCAGGCATAGGATAAAAGGCACTTTTACAGAAAGAGTGCCGCCTGAAGGGCGCTCATGCAGAGCTCATTTTGCGATCATGAGACAGATTAATTTAGACATTTAATTTTAGACATTTACACTGGCATCAATCGATGTGAGAAAAATAAAGTGGCGTTACATCCTCTCTTCCTACCTACGTTCACTCTATTATTGCACTTAGGCCTTTAATCATCTTTTTTCCACTCTGGGGTTTAGCAAAGTAATGATCTGGTGTGGCTATTAGGACTGTAGTGGAAATTTGATAATAAAGATTGTGGAAAGAGAAGCACCCTTTCGCTCTTTATTAGACCCTCAAGGACTATCTAATGTTTAAAAAAAAAAAAAACCTACAACGAAGGAGAAGAAAGAATGAAATATGTCTACTGTGTTCATCTAAAATGTTGGCTCATCAGTACTTTTTTTTAAAAGGCTCAGAAACCTTTTAATGTATGCTCCTTAGCATGTACCTCGCTCCACAAAAGCAATAATAATTCAATACAGCACTTGTTCCAACCTCATGTCTTATAAATAGTTAAGCATATACAGACACAACTGGCATGATTAATGAACTGGAACAATATATAGGTTAGACACCGTTATTCAATGATAATGTAGCTAATTCTTGGTAATGTTTTGTCATTCTCGATGTATTTTCAAATCAGGTTAGCTTTCTCGATCTCACACCTTTCGCAGAGGATATGCAGAATTACCAGAAATGCTTGGCCATTTCGGTGCACCGCAGCTGTAAGCCAAAGTTCATCATCCAATCAACTGAATTAACATGTTAAATTGCAGGCCATTCAGCTGGCGCCTGGTCTGCTTAATGTTGGTGTCGATGGTGAAGGTTGGTGAAAGGTCAGGAATATTTGCGTAATTCACCGCAAAGATAACTTTCATCAACTTCCGTTGACATGAATACAAAATCATTTTGGGATCAGGGGCAGTTTTCTTTTAAAACACTCACGCCCGATTACCTCTGTTTCATCTTTTTATTCTTCCAAAGGTAAAGTTTGCTTTTAATTTTCAACAAAACTTTACACTGCTGCCATCCAACAGTAAAGTATGTCCGTGTGCTCAAAAAATGATAATTATTCAGAATGCAAAGGATTTCGCATATGTTTTAATACTCTGGGCTTTATAGCTCAGCCACAAAAATTGTCAGCCTGTGCATTTGAGACGCGTTAGCGCAATCAACTGATATTGATATTCCTGAGTTTCCAGTCACATCACCATGAATCTAATTATGTTAATAGCATGACCCACAACGGCTGTGTGTCCGCGCTCTTCGGACACACAAATGTCCCATTCTGAAAAACCTAACCTTTTATGAGTCGATTTAGCAGGGATAAAGTGTGAAAATGATAATGAAGTCAATATTTTAGTATAATTACAAAAGATCCTTTAAGGCTCTTTTATGCTCTAAACATGGTGGAGTGGTGGAGTCGATCAGTTTGTGCTTATTTTTTGTCATGGAAGGCTAGTAGCTATGGAAGCACAACAAATATACTAAGAGCATCGGAAATCATGTGGGCAGAATTGAGATTTGAAGAGAATTATTTCCAGAAATCGCGCATAGCAATAGAAATAATTCACCATCGACATGCCTTAAGGTGTTTATTGATTCTGGCCGTTTACGCTCAATGCTCTGAGAGTGCACAAGCTCTGTTCTGCACCTCTTGGGCTAAACATTTCTGAAATAGGATGGCACATAGATCCTGTGGTTTCTTCTGGGGAATTATCTTGACTTTTACATTGCATAGAACTATACACAACATAACACAGACCAATGCTACCAGCTATGTGTGCTACGTTGAGTTTATATCCTTTTAAATTAATACTACCTAAACCTATTAATTCATATATCTTGTATTACAGGTGTCATCTTCATACAGTATTTGAGAATATTTTCATTCAGATAGGTACCCTCTAAAAACAGTTGGGTTAAAAATAACACAATTTTGGGTAAACAAATGGACTGATCCACTATTTGGGTCAATTTGACCCACTTTTTTGCATTGTTTTGTACAAAACAGCCCAATCTTGGGGCTTGTTTTGTACAAAACTACCAATTTTCTGAATTGGGTCAAATTGACCCAAGTAGTGGATTGGTCCATTTTTTTTTACCCAAAATTATGTTATTTTTAACCCAGCTGTTTTTAGAGTTTAGGCTCTGTAGGATTCATTGGTGAACGTTCACATTAACACAATGGACACATGAAAGCAGGAGGGCAAGAACGTTCAGAAGGTTTAAAATGTGCATAAATGAGCCTATACACTATACACTTTACATTTTATCAATCTGCATACATTTCTTGAAAAAATCTGCACAGAATGAGGCTCATTAGGACCATGTGTCAAACCTTGTATTCAATTACAAGAGACTTTTGCACTTAATGCAGCTAGTCAGACTAACAGACACGACTACTTAAGCGAGTCCTCAGCAGCTGAACAGGAGGAAGGATACATAGACTTTGTCACATGCAAGACTAAGGTGACTCAGTATCCATAAAGCTAGTCATTTATGCGGCATCCAACCTGCATTAATACTGCAGGCACTGCCCTTGGTAATATAGCTGAAGTCCTTCAGAAGTCTTTCTAAGAAGTCTTTTTTTTTTTTTTTTTTTTTTTTTTACCTTTAACAAGAACTTTTCTTGAAAGTGCTGGTAAATGACAAGCTAAGAAACTTCAGTCGGATGTTGACTTTGATCAGTAATTAAATATGGGTGCACAAGTGTGACTTATGGGTGGTGGTGTGTGTAATTTTTGGTATTAGAAGACAGGTTTCTTGTAAAATGGGAATTTGCTAATACAGTAATGAAGAAGATCAATTCAGAATTATGGATAAAGCATTTAGGACCTCCAGCAATGGTTGTCCCATAAGCCAGAGGTCGATGGATTGAAACCATCCTTGCTATCTGGAGATTGTTGTTAATCGGCATTGCCCTTTTTTTCTGGAGTTGACAGAAATCAGTGCATTACTTTTTGCGAACTCCAACACAAAAGTTGTATAATGACTCTTGATGACCACAAGGAATCGTCATCTTAAAAGCACTTTTAAAATCACTTTATGTGTCAGATCTGCATCTATTCTTAATTTATGGAAGGTGGAGAACGCTTAAGTAACTTTATACAGACTTCTCGAGAAAGAGTACGAGCCACTTAAGACCTGCTCGGGAGAGCAACAAATAAACAGCACACACAGCAATGCAATGTGTGTTCTCCTGTCATTTATCAACATGAATCTCTGTGCGCATCGTTCTGGTTTCAACCTTCCATCTGCACTCATGTCAACAGCTTTTGTATTCCCACCTCTGCTCTCTCTAATGTTTGCACCTTTCACTCAACATTTCCATTATGCATCGTGTGTCATGATGCGGCACATGAATTATGTAGATTACCTCAACATTTGCCTTCAAATGTATTATAAAGTCACGTTAAATGCCACGTAAATTAATATTACTCTCGTCTGTGCACTTTTATGTTTGTATTTATGTGAAGATTACATCAGCGTCGGAAATCCGCAAGGGATAAACTGAATAATCGAGTCCCTCCGCAGGCCATTTGATTGTCTTTTAAAATGCTAATTGCTCAGGATCTAACTTTGAGCACTAACTTTGGTAGGAGTTGCAAGAGGGAGATGAAGATGTAAGGGTAAAACGAGCGTCAGAGCAAAGTGGCAAAAGAAAATGAGAGAAGTGGCTTGAAGGGTGTTTGGAGGGTAGTTCGCAGTGATGGAGGGAGGCAGAGCAGAAAGCAGGGGGAGGGAGCAGTAAGTGTAGAATAAGATGTGATATTGTTAATGCTACAGTAAATTAATATTCGTGTGAGGTCATCCATCAGGAGGAGAGCAGGCGAGCCGTGAGAAACATGATAATGGAACCTGTCACGAGGAGGGAGAGAGGAGTGGGAGGAGGAGGGGAGGACGTATAGGCATAAAGAAATGAGGGAGAGCAGAAACAAGTGTCGAGTCAGAGGTGAGGGCAGAGATGGAGATCAGGAGGAAAAGACAAAAGGGGTGCGTTTGGTTTACTTGGAAAAATAAACTGCGGTGGGCCGTATACAGTACCGACACGCCATGAATTTGAGAGGTCGCAGGCTTACACTTTAAACCGTTTTACGTGCGGTTCTTGCTGATGCCCACATTTGTGGTAACACTCCATCTTGTCTCGAAGCAAAAGGCATCAGGTGAGAGTCATCTAAACATCAATGCTAGTCATCAGAGAAGCAGCCTAAGGTGGAATTTCTGCCAGCAGGCTGCTGTTTGCCGTCAGACGTGTGTTTTTCTTCTCTGCCAGCTGCTCCCTGATATCATGATATTTGCGTGAGGTCATCCATCAGGAGGAGAGCATTGTTGTTTTGCGTGTGGAAGCGGCAGATGTGGAAAACACATCAGAGATAGATAGACAGGAATATTTTTGTAAGCACCATAATCGCAAGACTGTTGTTTGTCATAGTTCTTGATTAAAATCGATTGTAGAGGAAGCTAAAAGATAAGCAGTAGCACTGTAAATCATGAGCTGAATGCGTGATGGTCCAGTCTCTTTTTCAGTCGTAGTTTTTACATGCTCAGTTTGTTCATTCCAAGAGCAAAATGAGTGCTTAATCTGAACAATATGAAGTCAACAGAAATTGTGTAGTATCAACAGAGGTGTATGTGTGTATGCACGAATGTAACACTATGCCTTTTGGGGACTTAAATCTGCTTACAAGGTCACATTGTGGAGACTCACCTTCCTTTTGTGGACAATCAAGTCCCAGCATCATAAATCATTGCATTTTAGTGTAGGGAGGGGCAAGGTTAGGTTTAAAAATAGGTGGCAGTGGTTATAGAAAGGATAAGACAGGAAATTAATGTATGTCAATGCAATGTCGTCTGAAATGTCGTCATGCAAGTATGAGTCTGTTCGAGAGAGAGAGACAGAATATGAGTGTGCGTGAGTATAATCATGTGGAATCCAACTCCATCTATAAATTACTGTGAATAATTAAACTATGGGAACCCCATGAGGTTTGCAATGTACTGCCAGGGGAAATTGAAGGCATGGAGTGTACGCTGAGCAGCCTGATGTGAAAGCTAGCCCTGGCAACTCTTGACACTAAACCCTCAGGGAAGAAAGCTGAGCAAAACAGGAGTCAAAAGACAGACAGAGAGAGAAACGAGGTTGCTCGCTGTTCTCGTTTCAACATAGCCAGAGCCAAAAAAGGTGCGATGGAAACAAAAGGCAGCAAAATTTAAGTTAAAGCAGAGGATGCCAAGACATTTTTTTGGGTCTAAATATACAATAGACACTCTTTAATTCACAGTTCAAACACAAGAAAGAAGGCAAGGAAAGGGACAGTTCACCTTTAACATTGACTTCAGTCCATCAATAGAAACTTTTCAAACATTTCAAATAACTGACAAATAAGTAGCAATTGAATTTACTATGAGCGTCAGGATGATTACAACAACCGACACAACTATGTGGAAAGCCACTTTTGGACTGAGATAGACCTGCAATATTGGGCTGAGTCTTTTAGGAATCATAAAAAGAACGCTCAGGTGGACCTTAACCTTCAAAAGTTCTTCCGAAAATAGTCATAATTAGTGTAAAATGGGTTCTCTTCTAACGGCTTCTTTTGTGATTTGCATGAAACTCTACTTGTGGGAAAGTTGTCCTATGATGTGTTAAACTAGGCCGCGATTCTGGTTCTGCATACTTGAACACTTTACACAACATAAGAAGGTCATTGCGCTTTAAGAGAACAGAACGAGACCTGCCTGGTTGCGCCCGTTGCAATGAAAGCACATGAACTTTTCATCTCACACTAACTTCAGTGGAAAGTCCAAATGTAGTAATTGGAAGATTTCGCTTACTTTAGTGAACATCATATTACTACAAATTCACCCTTCACTTACATATACACCTTCTTGTGTTGACAGAAAAGGCCAAGGTAGGAAACATTGATCACTTGGAGAGCAATACAAAGTAACCAGATTAGGATGACAATTATGTGTCATTTAAGAGATTAAAAAATATTGGAGGTTTGAACAAATCGTCCCTCATTGATTTTGCACATCACAGCTAATGGGTACAAAGTATAGGACAAAGTCAACATCAACAACCAGGCATAAGAAGAGGACAATAGTACTAGACCTTGGGCCACACATAATGCAGTATGTGCCAATTTGACCTGCGGGTCTGTCAGCTCAGCGAGGAGACTTGTAAAGATAACAATAGGCCAATTGTTGCCTAATTACAGCAGATAACTGGTTCAATAAATTCTTCTGGTCTAATTTCACTTTAATTGTCTGAATTGGTTTCAATTAGATGTTGCTGTTATTAGACGAACGGTGAAAGTTAAAGCTGGGTCTCTACAGGGTATATTAGTAGGTCCCAACATCCCACATGTACTTTGTACTACATGCGTGAATGTCCATAAAAATACATGACTACACACAAGTGGGCTATGTTCTGTGCATTAGCGCACAGTGATAGTGGTGTGTATACAATATTCTTCTCCACTGGAATTACTCAAATTCAATTGTAAAGTGCTTTGCCATCCCCATGCCTAATATAAAAGGTGAGTAAATCTAACAAAAACGACAAAACCTTGGCATGTTCTCTCTTTGGAATCTGTGGAAGTTTACAATCGGGTGGCAATCCAATATTGCATTGATCTGGCATTCTATTCACTTTCTCACCAGTCACGTCATCGGGTACTCTTGCCCAAAAATGGTGCTCAGATAAAGATAATGCACAGTTTTGACTGACACTGCCAGAGACATTTTCATTTAACAATGTGTTTATTATTGTTGGTTATTTTGTAGCATTACAAAACTGCACTGCGCCATGCTGAGAGCTGTTTTTAATATTTGTGTTGCTAACAATAAAAATACTGACTGAGTTAATTCCTCGCTAACAGTTAAAGTGAGCATGTTTATTTTCAAAAGGGCAGATTTTTTTTTTTTTTATTAATAGCTCTGTGTTAGGTCTTACACTAGAGAATTTGATTGTAATGGTGTACCTAAACATTTGGCCTGGCTGTGCACAAAGAAAAATGCATAAGAAAAACAACAGCTTTATTTGAAGGGGTCATGAGTTCAAGCCTCCAGTATGAATGTGTGCAGGAGAAATGAGAACGAAAACAGCTCTTGCCCATTGCTAGTTGAAGATCTCTGCTCAAGGTGCCCTTGAACAATGACCAAAATGAAGTTAGTAAACCACCAGATCACACAGTTGCCAGAGTGTATAGTTTCCAGGCGTAAAAGCCATTAATGTGTTCTCACAAGTTCTGAATAGATAATGGACCAACATCCGATGGCCCGGTACACTACTTGTTATGGCAAATATAATGTGCAGTTCTCAGAATGACTACGATATGTTGCGCCTTACGAAAGGTTCATTTTGATTAAAGATGTAGATAGTGATTCTACTGCCTGCTGTTTTCATATCCAGCTCAGTTACCTACAGCCTGGGGGTCCAGCCACCATGCAGGGTAATGATAGAACTCTTTGAGACGTATGTACGGTTGATAGGGTGGATAAACACGAAAAGACATATTTATGAGAAAAATCTGGCAAGTAGTTTAGTGGATGCCTTTTTATTTTTTTATCCACGTTAGGCATTTCAATTTATAATCCAAACAAAATGCTGTAAACGTTGAATTTTTCATTTCAAACCATTTGAATCTTAAATGATCGTTGAGGTCAAGCCCTCATTTTCAATGATGTCAAGAGGACAGGAACAGAAAAAAAAAAATAAGCACGTTATTAAAAAATACATGGCAAAATAATTCTTGATCAATATTATTGAAACGGTGCATGCTAACAAGTGACTTTGAGTGATAGTATGCTTCAGAAAATCTGGCAGCTGTTTTACCAAATTCAGTCATTTGTCCAGGGAACTTTGAGCAGCAAGACTGGTTATTAAGCTACGGTTATAATAAAGTGCTGATGTACGGAGGCACGTTGCCTTTCAAAAGAGTCCAGTGGTTTAGTGTGGATAAACTACCTTATTGTGTATCGCTGTCCTGCAAACACGCCAGGGCTCATAACGAAGTGAATGCCAAATGCCTCTCATAGCAAGCTTTTGTCATATCATTACAGCATCATCGGTTGGATGACAATGGAAGATAAAGTCCACTGTTGTAAATGTAAACATTTACATTTGCAATCAGTGAAATCTTAACAAAACTATGCACAGGGGTTACATTAAGCGACCCCATAAATTATCATTGAGCCTGCATGTCTCTATCTGGCATTTTTTGAATTTCTGTCTGTCGGTGCCGAAGAAAAAACTGTTTCACACTTGGTCCTGACATGCAGTCAACAGTACCTCAGCTTGGTTTGTCGCTGGTTCTAAATGGCTAATTAAAAGTTGTTCAATAGCCCTTCTCTGCCTTTTTAGGTTGCCCTTTTCAACTGGCTACTTGTCATTTATAGCCTTCCCACCATGCTTTGTAAATGTTTCACCCAGAACTTGGCTTCCTTACAGTCTTTGGCTGTTATGGTTTCTTGTGAATGCATGCAGACACTCATTTCTGTTTGGTTTTTAGACAGACTCTAGAAAACAAGCATAGACACAAGAAGCACAAATGGTTCTACGTGACTGGGTAAGACAGAGAAGAATCAAAGTAAGAGAACTGGGGTGATTGTCCTAGTGGTTATTTGCACCTGACACTGCACCTTGAGGAAAGTCTGATGGTCAAGGTTTTATTTAGTTTTATGTTGTCTGACATTCACTTTGTCAGGTCATCTGGCCTCACAAGAAAAATGACCAGACAGGTCATGAGCACAAATGGCGAAAACGACCTTTATTGATGTTGAAGTGACATGACTAATTTGGATAAGCGGAGTAGAAAATCAGACGTCAATATATACTAGACTCCGAAGGTGATAGTAATGGTGGATGGCCGACAGAATCACTCGGAAAAATAGATGTAATCTAGACATAGTCATATATCTATGGAAAGAATTTTCCTTGGTAACAGTTTCATCTATAATCACTCTGATTAATATAATGCACACATCAACACAGTGTCATTGTTAAACTATAGAGGTCAATTCAGGCCCAGTTAGTTTTATGGCTGAAACAAACTGTGAGCTTTTGTTGTGTATATCACAATATATACCAACAATACACAGCCATGAAAGGAGGGAGGTTCCCTATGCAATGGCAAAATTAGCATCTGAATCACCACAACATCCGTTTTTGTGAACTGACTGAACCCAGGGTTAGCCATACACAGTATTGATCCGAGGTGGGCATTCCCTCAGTGCTGACGGATGACAAGTGACGGACTGGCCAAATTTACTGCCCCGCCCATCTCTGGTATTGGTCGGATTCAAATATTTAGTCTGACAGGTTTAAAATTCGCGATTGTCTGCCCAGCCCTTTTCTAAGCAGTTTGGGGAGGAATGCCTTCAACACAATCCATCCCACTGGATCATTGGTCAGGATAATAGTTATGAGACACCCGACGATTGGACCTTGGCTGACTTTGATGAGAAGGTGGGGCCCTGTTTCAATCTTCAGGACTTCATTTCAAGGCACTTGACTTGGGGACCAGAAGACTTGATCAAAACTTGCTACTGACCCCATAACAGGAACCTCTATGCAGTTAAGAAATTGTGCCTGGTTGTAGGAGAGGTGTCCTTGAACAAGGCACCAAACTACTTGAGGCGTGTAGCCATGTGAAGAGGACATTGGAGAGTAGAATGAGAGCACAAAACTGGGGCAAAATGAAATTGACCCATGTGGCGGGAGGGACTTAAGATTGGGAGGCAAAATGTCCAGTTGAGAGGGGAAATAACAAACGAAATGGATAATTACAGAAATATGAATCTTTCACTCATGAACTTCTCTTAACCTCTTTTATATCTGTTGAGTCCAATCCACTCCTTTCCTAAACCGGCGTCCTTTCATCTTGCTTCTCCGGCCCTCCTCATGAATTTGCTTTCATTTCGACTTTTTCCACCCCCCCAGGTTGCCTTATTCACTCGCTTCCTCTCCGTCATGCTTTTCATATTGAGATGTCTCGCCTCCCTCTTGGGTCTTTCCCTTCCTGTTTTATCTCTTTTTCCCTTTACTACTCTTTTCATCCATCTGAGTTTGCATTCTGCCTGACGACCAATCAGAAGCACTATCAGCTGCAGAGCACAAGGCTTGAGTCATGTTTTTCCATTCATTTATTTATTTGTAAAAACTACATAATCGATAAGAACTCCTGACAACTTGCTTTAAATTCTTTCTGAAAGTGCTACCCTGGGAGAACTGTCTGACCTGGTTCATGGTGATAAAAATTCGCATCCTGCACACACAGTGACAATCTGTCATTTTTTAATTGCTCTGTTGTGTTCATATTATGATGTATTTTGTTTATTTGTGTTCTTTGTCTCCCGACTTTAACCTATTGGACACACTGCCAGCCAGCTTATCATCTCAGTACTCTCTCAGCCATGGCAAAAGAGACTTAACTGAAATGACTTACAATGATGGACTGTCAGGCAGCACGCACTTAGCCCGTGTGCCTCACAGTCAAAGGTTCTATTTTATTTTCATGTACAGCAAAAACGGAACATGTGACCTCTGAGTTTTAGTGAACACTGCAGCGGTGGGCGTCTTTCAAATCACGTTATTGTGCGATACTGAACCCCGGGCTTCTTTGTCTAAACTGCTGCCACCACAACCTCATCCCGGATAAGTGGAAGAGGATGGATAGTTAATGGTCTTTTCAAGTTATGCCAAAGGTGGGGGACTCGAGTCACATGACTCGGACTCCCGTCGACTTAAGTTTTATGACTTGTGACTTGCTTGGCAAAAATGTATGACTCAACTTGACTTTGACAGTCATTCTGTTTACATTTGAAAGTCTTATTGCGTCGTGTGTGCCACCAATCGAAAAACACGGTACTTATGCATTGTGAAATGATAATCTACCAAAATAATTAATTAATGCAAGGGAGGGCGATATGGAATTGAATTGTACAATCCAAATTACCCGTAGGTGTGAATGTGAATGAGAATGGTTGACTGATTTGATTGGAGGTGTAAATCAAGAGTTTAAAATACCAATATATCAACATAGAGTTTGTTGAAAAATAAAATGTAAAAGTTGTGTGAAGCTTGATCTATATTATATATATTTGATGTACTGGTATTTCAACAGATGCTTTGGCAGCCAAAGCACGAAGAGAGCCTTCTGGGTCAGACCACCTCTGATGCGGTAAGATTCAGCTGCACACCATTATGCCAACTCAGCTTTTCTTTGAAATTAGTCAGCATTTTTAATTTGCCATTCACTGCAGAGTTTGTGGTGCAGCTGGAAGTACTTGAATCAAATGAGGCATAAATACGTTTTCTACTTGATGTTTTGAAATGCAAGCAATGTATTAATGGGGAATAATTGGATTATAGTAAATACATTTAAAAAAAATCTGGAGGAAGGTTGTCTAAGACGACATTATTGTGAGGTGATCCTTTTGCAGTGCCACTATGACCTTAACCACATGGTTATTTGCCACATTTGTTAAATCCCTCCAGAGAGTTGGGTTATTTGTCTTTTAGATTTTGCATAATTCTGCTAACGAACAAACAAACAAACAAACAAACACTCCAAAAATGGTGAGGACCATCCCCTTGATGAAGGTCATAAGAGATCGTGAAACAGAGGAATTACTGAAGTATTTTTTTATTATATTTTTTAAATGACTTTACCAGAGAAAAATGGTTTTGTAAGGCGTCTAATTTGAGTCGTTTTCATATCCATAAAATCCTACTGGATTTAAAAAATATATATATTATTAATTCAACCAGCATCATTGAACCCTATTTTTAAAACATGCTCTGGACCCAGTTCTTAAATCATTAAAGAAGAAATAAAACCAAACATATTTTTTTCAAGAATATGTTCCCAGCAAGCCCACTAGTTGAAACACGGAAGTCTGATTAATATTGCATTTGTGAAATATGAGTTAAGCAGCAAAATCCACCCGTTTTTGCCATCTCAGCGGGCGGCCATTTTGTCACTTCTATCGACTGAAAATGACATAAAAACTACTCAGGCCTCAGGGAACGACCAATCACGGCTCAGCTTCAAAAAACTGGTCCGTCCTGATTGGTCGTTACCTGAGCCCTGAGCAGTTTTTATGTCATTTTCAGTCGATAGAAGTGACAAAATGGCCGCCCCCAGAAATGGCTAAAAACGAGTGGATTAACTCTTATTCCACAAACCCAATATTTATCAGAATGCCTTTTTTCAACTTGTGGGCTTGCATAGAACATATTCTTGAAAAAAGTGTGTTTGGGTTGACTTCCCCTTAAAGTATTAAATACTATTCAATATAAAAGAGAGTGGTGTTTGTTGTTTACTAATTTTAATCAAATATGTCCAATCGTGCCTTTTCTCCTCCACCTACTGATAATCACCGTCTTGACTATTGGTAACCTGCCTAAATATTTATTTGTCTCTCTCTCTGGTGATACTCATGTGCACCCAGATTTAGACTTTGAGCCATCAAGTACAATAATATGACCCAGATGCACAGTAAGAAAAATAACCATGATCATAACAACAACATAGCTCCCGTAACTTCAAACAATAACCAACTCATGTTATAATGTTGGAGGTGGACACAAGTGAAGGTCAAAAAGTGTATACACACACACACTCGCACGCACACACACACATGAGAAAATGAGACACATACCATGTCCTTTGTTCTAAAATGATGCTGCAGCTTTCATAACCATCTGGCCTCTGACAGTAGAAAACACACACACCCCAAGACAAAAAGTCTTTGTGAAAAGCACAGATATTCACACATAGTTTGTCTCAGTGAGACAAACACTCAGTTCATAAACATGCATGCAAATGTTGTCTCCTTTCTCCAGTGTATAAACGAAGACACCTATTGTTTACTGAACAGTATAGCTTGCTGTTAAAGTTCTTCTAACATTTGATTTAAGTTAAGGCACTTGGTTGAAATACTTTAACCAAGAGAATGTTTTCAAATATATATACCGCCCCCCCCCCCATTTTAAAAAGTGCTGGAGGATCATTCCTTTATTTTTGCTGTACACTGAAAACTTTTGGCTTTGTCTTCAACGTTTGAATATGAGGCGAGAGATCAACATTCCAGCTTTTATTTCCAGGCTTTCCACGTGAAACTGATTCATAATGTAGTTGATAGCGGCATTTTTGGGTTACCCGTGCATGTTCAAAAACAAGATCATTCAAACAATATAAAATAAAAATTGGATGGGATTTTTGCCCGGTAAAACAATCATTAGATGTGTAACCAAGATGAAAACCAGAGATCTGTCTATGATGGAAACACTATGAAGCTCCTGTAATAGAAGATGGAACATCAAGAGTCAAATACATGCGTAAAAGTCAACAGAAGAGAAAGAACAGTAAAGACGATAGACACAAAGGTGCATTGATGTAACATGACTTTAGCAGCAAAATGAACTCAGAAGTCTACAGAACCATTTTGTCTGACAATAGAAAGACAGATTGATGGTAAACACACCATACATAGTTAAGATAATGACTGAAACGATGCATATGCAATAACGGTGCCCATCTGGGGAAATCAGTAGGTTTTAGTCTGGCTAAGAGGTTACGGTGAACTCATGAAAAAGCACTGCAAAAGACAAGTGCAAATATTTGGTGATGTATATCAAAGTCATGTATCAAATTCAGACGTAAATAGCATGAAACAAACGCTGCACTGTTGATCTATTTTGCTCCATATCCGGCATTCTTAGTGAAATCTTAATATTTACAGTCTACAGCCAAAACTAAAAGAACTGGTCTCACTGTTCCAATAGTTGGATATGCAGACACGTGCACAAATGTAGCTGGCAAGACTTAACCATGTAGCAGATCAGTGAAAAAGTCTAGACTTTTGGTATAAACAGCCTGCAGAGCGGCAGGGCAACACATGCACACATACTCATGCGAATTTTCTCTCAATACACTTATTCATCTCCAAATATATGCACACACATCATCTTTCTGTGTGTCCCCACACAATACCCAAGGGAAGCTGACGGGAGGGTGAAATGCAGTAGGAGGAGAGAAGCGGAGGTAAACTCTCATTGCTGTCTCCATATCCATCATGAAATGTCAGGATGTGCTTGCAAGGGGACCGCCAGACTGCACTGTCGTTTGGGGAAGGAACGGCTGCAGTTATACGGCATACAATATGTATGTATGTATGTATGATATAGGTAATATATGGGCCAAGACATCGAGGACAGCGAGGATGGTATTGAACAAGGAAAGGTAGGGGGTAAAATTGTGCTACATGGCCGTAGGTGCTATGGTTAGAAAGGCTTTGAAAGGAAATAGCAGGAAATGAATGCATTTAAAACTGGGCATTTCTTGTTCATTAGTGTTACACTCAAGTTAGACAGCACCTGATTCTAATTGGAAGCTTTCATGTTACAAAGACCGTGTGGAGTAAACACTCAAAGGACAAGCATCTAATTAAATCTTAAAGTCGGGGATAGGCGAGGATTAGGATGATATTTGCTTAAAAACAGACACATATACTGTATACTAGGGATGTCACGATCAATCGAAAATCGATTTAAAATTGATAGGCCCCGATTAATCGATGTGAATAATCGAAAATCGAGTTGATTAAATTCATCTAGGAAATGATGTCTTGAAACGGTTTTTTTAATCCCAGATAAATAGCACATTTAGTGTATGTGTGTGTAGTGTGAATGTGTGGATCAAATTATGCTTTTGCGCCAAACATTGCGTATTGCATTTGTGGATGGCTGCAGAACCACACAAGAGCACAAAGACCAGCATGGTAGCAATTTAAAAAAAATAAAATCGAATTGAAAATCTGGAACTGAAAATCCAATCCAATCGGGGCTTGAGAGAATCGTTACATCCCTACTGTATACCATACAGAAAATCATACTTTAGACATACAAACTCATGAATAAAATACAGTAGTAGACCTCATTCCTAGATAAAGACAGTAAACCATGTACATTATAGAACACAGAAAGGGCAACTACAGTGTCTATAGGTTGAAGTGAAGCATTTTGGGGCTTGGCGTTTTGGATTCGTTTCTGGGGGAGTGACTTCACGTATGCGCCATGTCACGTTTCAACCAAATGATAAAATAACAATGGAGGGAGAAAAAAGATGCACATTTTCAAGCCGGATATACAGTCACTATTTTTGAGATTAATGCAGGTAAAGAAAATATTAAGGTGCGCTGTTGACAAAGTGCTATCTAGCTTCAGAAACACTACCGGTACGCCAAAGTAAAATAAACTGATAAATATAAAAAGCATATGGAAAGAGAAAGACCCACAAGGCCGTGTGACTTTTCAGATCAAGTATTCAGTAACTCTAAGTTACTTTTAAAGTCAAGTACTCAATAACAGTTACTTTTTCAATGTAACTGTGGGAGCACTGGTCCTAATACATCTACGGCCACTACAGCTTCTGTCATTCGCTATCACGAGAAGGTTAATGTGTGATGTTAACACCATTTCAATATTACCTAGCCTGTTAAATGTCCAATTGTCCACTTACCTTACAAATTAATTGAACATGGTTCCCTCTCCTTCACTTTGGCCTTTCCGTTTGTGTGCTCCCTGATCCTCTCAGCCTTTGTGACATTTCATCCGTGAGCTACAATGTTTGCCTTTGCGAGCAATCTTTCCCCACTCCCGTCCTCTCACCCACTTGTTTCCTCTCACACTTTCTCCTACTGCCTCCCTTTCCATCCCTTTCCTCTATTGAGCATGAAGGAGCTAATGTGACCTTTATGTGCTGTCAACTCCTCGTATGGCCGTCAGTCATCTGCGGCTCTTTCAGGAGCTGTCAGCAAAACGGAGGCCCGCCATTAATGTACGCAACCGGCCCGCCACTGGCTGAGACAAAGCACCATAGGAGGGGGGGGGGGATGTAAGAGACATAAAATGACACATACTTTATAAGGACAGCACCTGAACAGGCAACATGTCTAAGCCGTCTCTCATGTATTATCTCCAATTGGTTTGTTTATGTCAAGATAACTGTGTTTTGGCCCTTAAAGAGCTGACGTAGTTTGTATCTCAACCAGGCAGGGAAAAAGCAAGGTGCTGTCTTTTAGCTCTTTCTTCATCCCGCCATCTCATTATCACGCTTAAGTCATAAAGGAAGAGATTTAGTTGTGCTCATCCTACCCTCCTTGTCTGAGTTTACCTGCTGTGGTAAGTCACTATCTGCTCCTACCACTGCTTTTTCTCCTCGACTATCCTCCTTTCTCAAGTGGCCTCCAGTCCCGCGCTCCCTCATCTCAGTATTTGTTATGATGCATCTTTCGTTCTCGCTGGCTTTACTATTCTGTAGCTCCCGGCATCGCTCGCCCCTTTTTGTTTATTTCCAGCGTTACCTTGTTAACAAGTTTAATTCACTTTCCTGTTTACGCTTCCTCTATAATCTTCTGTAACCTTGATGCTCCCCTCCACTTTCACTTTCTCATCTCTGCTTTTGTTTCTTTCCGGGTTTAAAGATTGCACTGTTGTTCTCTCACTTATCAAAACACACACGAAAAAAAAAACATTCTCAAATAGAACATCTCCTAACCAGTTAATAAATCGAAGCTAGACTACACCTAGATGATGTCCCTTAAATCCCAATTCTCCCCTCATAGAGCATAAACATTTTAGCATAAAATATATATATATATATATATATATATATATATATATATATATATATATATATACATACACATATATATACATATATATATATATATATATACATACACATATATATATATATATATATATACATACACATATATATATATATATATACATACACATATATACACATATATATATATATATATATATATATATATATATATATATATATATATATATATATATATATACACACATATATATACACACATATATATACACATATAAATATATATACATATATACACATACATATATACATGTACATATACATACATATACATATATACATATATATATAGTGCGTTCAGTGCGTTGGCATTACTTGGCCCTGGAGTTTTAACAGGATCGTGTTCACTTTCTACAGTGCAGAGTATCTACTGTAATGCAAGCTAAGAATCTAAATGGGTTCAATAATGTCAGGTAAAAATGTATTCCTGGCTGCTAGTCAAAAAGAAACAAAAAAACTGTGTCTAGCATGTTCTTTATGATTATAGTATGACAATGTGAGAAAAATACTCATAACTATTTTTTTAAAATATTTCACACAGGCTGATGAGATGCAGTACTGCATACTGTAGTGATTCTAATCTTCTCATGTCATAAGTTGCCATGTAATGAGGCTAAAATCCCAGCAAATCGTCTTTTCTTCTGATAAGACCATGGTAATTTTTTTTTTCAACTCTACTGTCTCTCAAGTAGAAACTGGAATTTTAGGAGTGCAGAAGCAGCCGCTAAGTGACTGCCTTTTAATATGTAGAATTAATGCATTGACATTTCCTATCATACTCGTTATTAATTTCTCAGGAAATATTACATGGGCTTTAATGACAATCCAGGCTTATTTCTACTCTTGCAAACAGAAGCGAGCATGTGAAATAGCTTCAACTGTAGATTTAAATATAACAGAAGGCTTTTTAAGGGCACTATGAATGCACATCTCATTTGTGATTGAAGCTAATTAGGAAATGTGGGTGGTTGACAGATTTTTGCACTCACTGCCCACAGCATCTCAACCAGAAATTAAAATCAGAATATGACTGGTGTGCGCCAGTATGGCGGGGAGCATCTGTGTAATGGTTCTTGTTGGCACGCAAGGTCAGTTAGCATTGTAAAAATCGGGCCGGCCGGCCCAGAATTAAGCAGGAAGTCGGAGAAAGGCCTCATGTCTATGTTCACACCATATTGCGAATTTTGACTAAAATGAATACAAGTTGGACAGCGGAGGAAGAGGCCAGTAAAAAGAAGAGGCGAGCAAACAGGGGTGCAGGAAATTAAGGCATGAGTGACAGGCCGCAAATGGAAATAAAGACGAACTATGACCCTGTCAAATGGATGTCGCCATCAAAAATCTTTCCACTTCCCTCCCTTACCTCAATTCTACTTTCATCTGCGAGCGCATTCTTCACATGAAGCGAATGAAGAGCACTTCAAAGATGAGATGAATCAGCCATTATCCCCGCTGCATCCCCCCGTCTGAGACTGTCAATAGGATGAACTGACACACTGTCCTTCAACTTACGCTCACTTTTCAACACGCGTTTCATCGATGTCAGTGAAAATCTCTACTGAGGGGATCATTGTAATAATTATTGAGTTGGTTTCATTATTGATTCTTTAGTTTTCATTTAAGATGTGCATCTGTTTATATTTCATTTGAGTGTATGTGGTTTCCATCAACAGTACCCCAATTCTGTTGTACACTCTAATGACATTAAATATTGTGATTGTAATATGAGGTAAGGAACCATAAGTTTGGTTGGTCAGTCGTTATCAGCATTAAAACAAAACAAAAAAAAATCACAAGACTAAATTCATATTGTTTTTCCTTGAAGATGGAGGTAGACCAAGTTCACCGAATAGACATGCAACACCTGTCAAAATGAATTACGGTTGGTTCAATCGTGTGTGTGTGTGTGTGTGTGTGTGTGTGTGCAACCCTGCTTGAAGGCGGAGCTGGAACCAGAACAGAGCGTAGATACCGGGCAGCTGAACAGATGGCGTTTCCGAAGTTTGCGTGAGTGTTGTTGCCTCAGGTGGCTGAGGGGGAGTGATGTGAGGTGTGATGATGATGATGATGCGCTGTTCTCATTATGGGAAGCCCAACACTCAGCTCTCACACCTCTGCCCTCATTTTCCTTTTTAATAAATTAAAACGCCACATCTTTCTGTTTTAAATTATGCTATAATTACACTGCCTTTTCTTCACGCCTAAAGGATTAAGGCAAGGACGCATGACCTTTGCATTTTCTACTAATGGTACTTATATTTTATATCATGGTGTCAAGACAAACTTTTTCACTGACTTCAACATTTGGGTGCAAAAAGTAGCGGTAAATCTCTAAAGCTCACTGAAAAGACAATTCTGACCTTGAGATTCTCAAATGATGAGTAAAAGTCTATAAATTATTGACCACATTCTAAAAACAATTGGGTTAAAAATAACCAAATTTGGGTCCAAGATGGACCGATCCACTACTTGGGTCAATTTGACCCAACTTTCAGGGTTGTTTTTGCAGAAAATGACCCCAAAAATGTATCGTTTTGTGCAAAACAACCCCCCAAAATTGGGCTGTTTTCTACAAAAAAAAACACAAAGGTAGTTCAGATTGACCCAATAAATGGATCTGTCCGTTTTTTACCCAAATTGGGTTATTTTTGACTCAAGTGTTTTTAAAATGCAATGTTGATTTCATTCTACCTGTGTGGGTCTGCTTCTCATCAAATCAGCGAGTCAAGTCTTTACTTTCGGTTTGAAGGCACAGGTTCCATCTGTAGTCGCTAATTTGAAAAGGGATGCGTCATTATGCACAATAATCCATTGTGGCTACCTCAAGTAAATCATGCACAACCTGCACCAAGCTGCTGCGGCACATCCACACAAACCATAGTGCATCCGTTCACAGCAAACTAATTAGTCAGAAGCCTTTCTCCAATTAACTCAAGAGGACAAGGCGACAAATATTTAAAGACGTTTAAGGCTGGGAATTAGGTTGCAACGCATACCCTAAAGGGGCAGCATGGTGTTTATTGGCGGTTCGTATGTCTTCTCCACAGTCAAGAGGTCCCGGGTTAGAAGCTCCACCTAGTCCAGTCTGGAGTTTAAAACTCCAACAAAACCATCAACCGAAACACACACGCATATGTTTTAATAATCTCTCAATTTTGAGCTCTGCATTAAAGCGTACAGGTGATACGAAAAACATTTTCAGTTCTGTGTGCAAGCATTAGACGGTATCTCCATCCCTTTGCCACATAAGCACATTCATGAATAAATGTATGCCGAAACTCCAAACAACATTGTAATTAAGATTAGTGAGATGTCTCAAGATGAATCATGATTCCTTTAAGTATGCATATCCAAAGTGGGCCGAAGGCTTAATGCCTCTGGGTCGGCCATGACAGGGGCAGCAATATGTTTTAATGAGTCTGAGTCCCTGGATGAGACTCTACATTTGTCATTCAGCTCCTGAAAAAAAGGATACCGCAAGGCATGCTATGCGTCTTAAAAATGTACTATATGAGCTACGTTTTTAAATGAGGAAGCATTTTATGAGATGATTCAGTCGTAAATTGTTCAAGGGAAGGCAAGGTTTTGAAAAAAAAAAAAAAAATCATATGGCTGTAATTTGATCAGATATGTATTTTTAATTGGTTAAATCTAACTGTAAATTAAAGTAACAGATCAGATTGGAAGACCTGTTTTAGATGTGAAAGGAATGTTAGCGTCATTTTTAGCGTCATTTTTTTTCCATTGGTGTTTTTAAGTTCGTGATTCTTGTTGTTTCAGCACATTGACTGTATTATGTGTATCTTATTTGCTAATTAGGAAGAAAAGTTAACCTTGGAATACACTGCTATCATTTAATTTCTCAGTTAAAGGGGCTACATGAGATACAACACAATGGAAGCAGCGAATAAATTAACTTTTAATTAGTCCCATTATATTCCAATTTGCCCCGCTTGTTTGTTAATAGCATCTTTGTAGATTTAGCTATCACACAACACCGAGCTTGCTCATTCCAACAATCCAAATCTAAAGGTGGCAAGGGCGAACCAAAGTCGTAATAATGTCCGTTACATGAAATGTTCAAAATGTTAAAAAAAAAAAAGTAAAAAAAAAAAAATGAAGCAGCTCACAGTTTGGCACTTTTTAAGTAAACTAGCACTGAACAAGCTTAAGCCTCATCACAGTATGTCACATCACTACTTGATGGGAGCAAAGCTTCTTACACTAAATTGTTGTGGCGTTAAAGCTTCTCCTACTAACTTAGCTTAGCATAGCTTGTTGCCTTGCTTAAAAAACATTGGGTGCGAGTTTGAATGACAGATGTTAAACAAAATTTGCATTCATAGATAGTTTTGACTTTTGATTTGAAAATGGGTTTTGTTGTGAGTGTTTTTTTCACCAAAAGTCAAAACATATTTTTTTCAAGAATATGTTCCCAGCAGGCCCACTAGTTGAAATACGGCATTCTGATTAATTTTGTGTTTGTGGAATATAAGTTAAGCAACAAAATGCACTCGTTTTTATCCATCTCTAGGGGCAGCCATTTTGTCTTCTGTCGACTGAAAATGACATCACAACTGCTCACAACGACCATTCACGGCTGACCTGTTTTCTGAATCTGAGCCGTGATTGGTCGTCGTGAGCAGTTGTGATGTCATTTTCAGTCGACAGAAGACAAAATGGCCGCCCCCAGAGATGGCTACAAACGAGTGCATTAACGCTTATTCCACAAACGCAATATTTATCAGAATGCCCTGTTTCAACTAGTGGTCCTGCTGGGAACATATTCTTGAAAAAAATATCTTTGAGTTGACTTCCGCTTTAAGTCTACACATCTTACACTCACACAATAAAAGGTGGTTTTTGAGCTGAATAATGATGATGGTATCTTAATGATGATGTCCAAACTGGCTGTAGAGCAAAGTCAGCTGCAGGGCAAAGGCATCTCCCAGCTAATGGATTCGAGTTCCCAAAGGACATCTTTAGACGGTCTTCAGAGACTACTTGATGAAAGGCGCCACACAGATTAAAGACTTTTTTCCTCCAGTTCAAAGTTGGAGGATAAATGTGAAGTATCGAACCGACATTAATTTGTCCATGCATGTGCATGAGACTCGACTCACTTGTTAACTTTCCCTGAAGCTCTGAAGTCAACCATTACAGCGCCATCATAAAAAGCTAGCAGGCGAGACCACGTTCACCTTTTAAGACCCAGTGTGGCTCGATCAAATATTGATTACATTGATGGTCCCTGCCGGGGGCAAAGTTTCTGTAAACTTTTATTTTTCCTAAGTATCCGCTGTCTAGTTAAGGGCTGTGCATTACGCTATTCTCAAAGAATCAATTAGAGACTTAAATCGTATATTACAACGCCAACATTGCAAGACTTCAACACTTTAGCAATTAGGTTGTTGTTTATTGTTAGTATGGCCAAATTATAACCATAGAAAAATGTGTAGAACATAATGGCAATTGAATAAAATAAAGACAAGGTAGCAACATGCAGTAAGGAAACTGCACTCTAAAAACAGTTGGGTGAAAAATAACAACACTTTCTTGCGTTGCTTTTTTATAAAACAGCCCCATTTTTTGGGTTGTTTGTACGAAAGTAACAGTTTTTTGGGTTGTTTTCTCAATATGTCTCCAAAGCTCATGGATGTAGCGATTAATCAAAAATCAATTAAAGTGATTAATCAAAAATGTATTAAAATTTCTAAATCAATTAAAAAATTCGCCCTGAAGAATCGATTCGATAAATTAAGAAATCGGGTTGATTAAATTCATCTAGAAAATTATGTCTTGAAACGTTTTTTCATTCCAGATGCATAGCACATTTTGAATGTGTCGATCAAATGATGCGCTTGCGCCAAACATCATTGCATATTGCATTTGTGGATGGCTGCAGAACCACACTAGCGCACAGAGAGCATGGTAGCAATTTTTAAAAAGACGAATCGAATCAAAAATCGGGAACTGAAAATCGAATCGAAGCTTGAGTGAATCGTTACATCCCTAGGATTAAGTGAGACTAACACACAGAAATTAAAAAACGTAGTTGGTTCAATGTCACGCTATTGCCCAAACCTGTTTAATCTTTTATCAAACACTGTTACAGTTTGCTATGGGATACGTATGAAGACACACTGCCAAGGAATATAAACAGAGTATTGAAAAGATAGAAGGGGGTCCAGTAAAAAGGTCTTTTGAAGGTGCACTCACCCACCCGCGTTTACGTGCTGTGATTAGGCATTTCCCTTTGCTCCTATATTTTCATATATCATACAGATTGGGACTTGGATTGAGCAGGAAACCAAGTATGCACACTCACTTGCATGCCAAGAGGGCGACTGGTGCGAGAGTGGACCACGATGCCAGGCCACTGACTTCTATCTCTGGGGTGGTTGGCTGGTAATTAGTTTTGTTCTAATGGCAACCTGGCAAGGTCAAGGGATTCCTGTAAGCCCTCCTCTCTCAGTTCACCTCCTGTTCGCCTCTTCCTGCTAATC
Source organism: Filicampus tigris (assembly GCF_054856515.1). Taxonomy (NCBI): domain Eukaryota; kingdom Metazoa; phylum Chordata; class Actinopteri; order Syngnathiformes; family Syngnathidae; genus Filicampus; species Filicampus tigris. Next base: position 10,354,724 of record NC_141234.1, read on the forward strand.
ACTCTGACCCATCTTCTCCTACCTGCTTCTCTTCACTCGCAACAACATCGCTCCCTCAAGAAATCACATGGCCTCACTCCTTATTTGGCCCGACCAGACTTTGGTCCATGTTAAGCCCCGTGTAATGAATGCTCTACCTCTCTAGCTGTATCATTGTGTTTATTCTCTTTGCCTCATTTCTCTACACTTTCCTTGTCAAGGCATAATACGCGATACCTCCCACATGTAATTAACACTATCCCAATTCTCCATCTGGATTTATTTTTCCCCCCCACTTTATCTCACCTCCCACATTTGGCTTATGCTGCATGCTTCTCTCCGTAGTTCAGAAAACACATTTTCAATAGATGATTTTTTTTCGTATATACACTGTATATTCGTTTACGCCGACCACTGAAGTATTCATATTTGACAGTTGATATCAAATATAAAAGGATTACATTAAAATAGTATCACCTCTTGATTACAAATGTAAAAGTACTTATTGAGGACATTTCAGCCAGCCCAATTTTCTCTGTATAAGTCACATTTAGTGATCAAGAGATACATTCACAGTTTTTTTTTTTTTTCATTATTCTTTACATTGTAGAGATGTTAAAGGCAATCTTTCTTTTCTGAAGGACAAAGTAAAAACAGATTATAGCAGTATTTGGTGAAAAAAAAAAAAAAACAACCAAAAATATACAATAAAATTACCCTATTTATTTACTTTTGAAGTCTATATTTAGTGATCATACAAATATATTGGGTTTTCTCTTTTTGGCAGAATGAGCTTCCCATCTGTTTACACTGCTTCATTCATATTGTAAAATTAATAAAAGGTGCAATAGAAAGTGTTAAAGTCACACATACACATAACCATCTGCACACAGTGTATGCTGCAACATTCTGTGAGTGATGCACGTGATTGTGACTGTATGTGTGGTAATGAATTCTAATTTTCAAACATCTTTTACTGTTGGGAATTGATTTTTGTCAGCTAACTAAAATAAATAAAAATCCAATAGGTACTCACTTAAACATGCAATCTGGACCATCGTACAATTGTTTGCAAGTAAATCCAATATTGTCATCCAAATGATGAAACATCTGTGAAAATAGTATACATTGTTCAGTACAGCAAAACAACTTACCAAAGCGTGGGACAGAGGCTTGCTATGAATATTTCCGACTTCTACACAAGTCTGTGGTGATCTGTACGCAAGAGTGCTACATAATTAGGTGTTTATGGAAAAGCATAACAATCGCACCACTCGTTCTTCCAAAAAGTGCGCGAGCAAAATATGTCGTTGTACAGAAACATTTTCCACCCAAATGACATCACTACATGAAACTATGAAGTCAAGGCAAACATGAAGCCACAAAGGAATTCTTCTTTTGCAAAAGGGGCAACAAACAGCCCAGTTAGCTCACACAAACAATGTGGCACATATAACAGTTAGTACTCTGCGTTGTGGCCACAGCAATTCTGGTTCGGTTCCGGGTCATGGCACCACGTCAACCTCAACAATGTTGGTATCACTCGACGATCTTAACAGGTTTCAACTGGTAACCGTGCCAAGCAAGGAGAAACAGTTCAAGTCACCTAACTAATTGTGTGCGCCGAAGAGTCCTAATCTAACAACCATGTACAAAAATGATTAATCAACAGGGTCTGAGCGATGATTGTCCTTGGCTGGTCAGTCATCCATTGGACCAGAAAAATAGGTCAAAAACTGGGTGCTGAGAAGAAGGTCAGTTGATCACATAGCCTGTCCTCAAAGAACACACTTGCACAGGAGCGCACTGTACAAATCCATTTGGGAGTTATTTCAAGGTGAGTCATTTTCTGCCACCTCACTCGTTACTCCATACCTGAAGATTCGGCCGTGCACCAAATTCCACTTTAATCCCTGCTTCCCATTCTTGACCCTCCCGTGACCCCTGACAATTGTTGACCGTCGCTATTGCTTACACCGTCAGTATCTCCCCAGCCCTCAGCACCCCTTTTTAAAAAAAATCCCGCAAGCAGCTTATGTGCACACAGCCCATATGTCGCAGCGGTAAGAAAAAAACTGTTGCGCTGTTTTCTACCATATGATGAAATCACAATACTGCAGATTGCTGGAAGCAGAGGCTGTATATAGATTTTTTTTTTTAACTGGTAGTTGTTGCTTAAAATGTAGTTTGACACCAAGTGATTGACCACTAGCAGAGTTCCCATTGGGCGAAAAAGCCTTCCTCAGCATTTTCTTTTCATGACAAACGCTTCTTCCATTCTAATAAGTGCCACATAATCTTTTCCCACACACACAAAAAAGTCACACCGATTGCAGCCCATTCATCGTGATGCACTTCAGCTTGGGCATGACCCCCCCCCCCCCCCATCCCCCACTATATAGAAACATGAGCTCAATTTTTAGCATCAGTGGCTATCCGGCGCAATTACGAGTTACTTCGTTTAAATTACTTAGGTAGCTAGTAGGTAGCTACAGCTAGGTAGCTAGTTGTGCGTACAGTATGTCAAATGATATGGCAGGCTGGATCTTGCCCCCGAACATTGAGTTTCACACCTGTCGTAAAAGCTCTTCAAAAGATGAATGCTGATAGTTTAGTTACATTTTACAAATTCACTTCAGAGGTTGGGTTCTTATTGGAAATATTTTGTCTTTGTAACAAGGAAAAAAAAACACTTCCGTTATTAGATATTTACTCACAATGTCAAGCAGGACAATATATCATTACCAGAGCTGGGCACTTGACCCTTTTTTGCCTGTCCGGCCGCGACCCTCCACCCTTGACCTGGGTACCCTTCCGGCCTCGACCCCCCACCCTTATTCATGTGATCACCCAAATGATCACCCAGCGCCCCGTTCCACCGCCCGCCCCCCCCCAAAAAAAGGTGCACGGCGCTGCCACGGGAGAGATGCTTAACGGAAGAGGTTTATTTCAAGACCATTATCTGGCTAATTTACTATTCGAACCCGCTTCAATCATGCTTCAAATGCACCACTAGTACTTACCCTGCTATGTGTGCTTACTTCCATTGCGAGCCCTGGGGTTGGTTTTGTCGTATTGTCTAATTATTTGGGTCGAACAGATGACAATCTGCAAGCATTCAACAAGTTACTTATTTATTTTCCACACTTCCCCCTCCTTCACACCTTCAAAATAAAAACATACCAGCAAACCACTACACAGCAGGTTTGCTACGGCGTATTTCCGGAAGTAGGGAAGACGCCAGAAGAAGTGCATGAACTCCTACTTGATGTGCCAGCGTCATCCTTGAGTGCTGCGCGCACCTTGACTATACTCGCAGAGAAAAGTTGTGTTTCAAGTCGGGGGACGTCGCTTCAAAAAGACAGCGACAACAATGGATATCGTGCCTGCTACAACCATAAAGGGACCGAGATGACTTGACGATGAATTTAATTGTATTGCGAAAATGACCTGGAAGTGGGACGTGGGTGAGTAGTTTCTTTACAGACACATACGTGACATAACACCCACGCCGCTGCCAAACTAGTTTGCTTTGGAGCAGTAACAAGCTGCGTGGTGCATCCTCTCCGTGTGGGAAACTGTATGTCATTGCAACATGTAACATAATGGATCAATCAGAGCAGGAACAATTCCTGATGTGTGCGTGGCATGTGTTGCAGACCTGTCCCCAAAAGCACAATGCGTCGGTCATGTGAATCAATGCGGCAGTTGTTGCTCGCGCAGATGCGGGAGTAGAAAGAAGCCTAAAAATAAGCCTTTCACCAAGTAGGCTGAAATGAAATTTGGCCGCCTCGCGACCACGTCAGACGCATGAGGGCCGATTAGTGGGCCGGACTAAAATCCACTTCCGGCCATGCTTAGTCCGGCCTTTTTTAAAATTTTGTCAGCCCCCACGCCCCGCCCCAAAAATGGGCATCCGGTCTGGCCGGAGGGTCCGACCGGTCCGGCCCCGGGACGGACTGCCCAGCTCTGATCATTACTAATGACATTGAGAAAGAGCCCATGTGTGAATAAATGAGACTCTGGTGTCTGGCACACCTGGTTCACTGAGCAGCTCATTTTGAAGCCCAGGATTAGGCCTAATTACCGCCATAATTAGGGAGTCACTAAGAGCCACGCCACGCCCCGCCGCTATCGCCAACGGCGCACAGCTTCGCCAGCTCGGGCAGCGGGGTAGGGAGATCAAATGAGCTCTAATTGATGGCAGCTTAACATCATAAAAGCTGATGGCGGGAAGGCTGGTGCACAGCTGAGTCATGTCAGCGCAAAAGACAGGTGAAAAAAAGTCCTTCATATTTAATAGGAGTTATAACTGACAAAATAAGAATATTGAAGATGTGAATGCCACTCAAGGAAAGGGACATTGCTTTGAGTAATGATGACAAACGCATGCTTGTCAACATTCACAATGCATTCTATCGGTTATTTTACGATATGTTCCACAAACCAATGGTCATAGCATCAACAAAATGTTATAAAAATGTTTGGCCTATGTTGTATGTGCAACTGTGATGTCCTTTCAGTTGACAACAAAATGGCCGCCCTCTGAGCCTAATTCATATTCCACAAACACAATATCAATCAGAATACTGCATTTAGGCTAGTGGGACTGCATAGAACATATTACTGTAAAGAAAATGTCTTTCCCTTTATAATTCAAATCTATTTTTTTTATTATTTTATTATTAAACAAATATTGTATGTACAAATAATATTTTGTGTATGTAGTGTTGCTTACTGCACAGGTGAGCTCACTGGAGCCTTACACCAATAAAACATCCTCTCGAAGGTCCCCGTGTGGCGTTCTCTCTCAAAAGACACAAAAAGACCCTGATAATTTATTTGATTCCAAATGTCAAGTAATTATGGCAGCATGAGGCAAATTGCTGCAATGGATTTTATGGATTGAAAAATAATTAGTCACCCTCGAGATCTCACTTACATGAGGACAGGATGAAATGCATTCTGTGTTTACTGCGATAATAATCGGAATAATTGTTCAACCCTCTGGTGGTACCGCAGTTGACCACAGAGATTTGCAGAGACGGGCAGACTGACTGTCTGACAAACAGGGGTCTCCAGTTATGGACCTGTCTGGAGTTGCGTTTATTGCCTCATCTTAAAGTCATAATGGCTTTCAATGGACAACACTGCTTGGACGTCTGACAAACAGAATGTCTGGACTGCTTCTCGACTAACAGCCTCTGTAAAGAGTTCCCAGAACATGTGGGACATAATAAATAAAGAATGGCATTAGTCTATGACTATTACAAAGTAGTACAGCTATAAATTTGAATA